>NC_067399.1:31171253-31431253 GCF_016432865.1 Antechinus flavipes | reverse complement strand
GCATCTACTTTTGAATGTACATTTCCCCCCCTCTAATAGATTGAAATCTCCTTAAGGGCAGAGACATTCTTTTTCTGTCTTTGCATCCCCACCACATAGCACAGTGCCTGGTATACAGTAAGTGCTTAATAAATGCTTGTTTTTTGAGGAAGTAAAAAGAGTGAGATAATTCTTTCTAAAACTTGAGAGTGAAAGGAAGGAGAGAGACGAGATGATTGCTCTAGAACTAAGGAACTGGGCAGGTGCTTTGGCACAAACAGGGGAACAATAGCTAACGGTAAAGTCTGGAAAGGGGAGAGAGGGCTATCTGTCCAAAATTAGTTTGTGTAGCTTAATCCAAAGCAAAGCACTGAAAATGCTTAGATGGGCTTTAATCAGTCCCACAATATTTTATTTGAAAGTAGACGCCTGGGGCAGTTTGAGCCCCCTCTTTAATCAAGAATCAAAAAAAGAAGCATAATGATAATAATTTGTTCAGTTGACTCATTGCAATCTTATGGATGCTTCATGGACATGATTGACTGAGTAAAACTTAAGCTCAACACAGTTGACTCAGTTCTACTCTTAAATACTTTAGTACTCTAGGCTTAAATACAAGTTGAAATTGATTTGTCAAATGGTTTTATTTCAGACAAAAATCTGTGAGTCAAACTTCATAGTCACCTGCTAGTCACCTAAGGTCCTATTGATATGGATAGATCAATATCCCACCATTGATTAGATTAATTAATTAATAATTATATAAATAATTAATAATTAAATAAGATTTTTATCTTTATGTCCTTATATGGACATATATTCTGGGGGGTTCACTCCAGCTTCCAGGAAACATGTCAACAGGAAATATTTCCAACAGGAAAACATATCCTGTACTAAATCAGTGCCTTTTCTTCTGGGTAGAACAATTGAAACTTTCATTCTGAGGAAGGAAATAATCTGAACCTCACTCCATCATGAACAATGGGTCAATAGAAGCCCATGAGGATAAGAATGGTACTTCTACCTAAGAATGTAGAGTCTTGCCGTTTGGAGGTCCTCCAATCTGACTCCTTCATATAAGTGAGTAAATTGAAACCCAGAGAATTGAACAGTCTTTGGTAAATCTAGGATCAGAAAGTTTAGAACTGGTAGAGAATCTATTGACCAACTAATCCTACTCATCCATGTTACATAGGAGGAAACTGAGGTTCAGGAAAGTGGTCACTTCTTCTGACTTTGGGTCTTCTGACTTCAAATCCAGAGTTCTTTCCCTGTGGCTGAGCCTGATGGCACAGATACAAGAGTGACTTTGAATCGGGGACAGAGGCTTACTGCATTCATTACCCCTCCGTGTCCTGGGTGATGTCAGTGAGATCAACCTAATTAAAGTAATGAGAATGAGGATGGACTGTGTCACCATTTTGTACTTCTGCCCAGAGAGTGGGGATGGCCTGCTTGGTCATGTCTGCTGGTGGAAAGGGGCAATGAATCTCTTCCCCCATTATAGAATCACTAAATCAAGCTTCCCAGCTCTGTTCAGGCCATCAGTAGCTGCAACCTGAACTGAACAACAGATGTGGGATGAGACATACATGTTCAGATGTAGCTACTCTGGGAGCAAAGTCCCTGTGCATTGGAGCAGAAGGGTGCTGCTCCTGAGCGAGACTCATTTCTTCTCTGCCAAAGCATCCACTTAGAATTTGCTAGGGACCATCTACTTTTCCAGCTAAATGGTGACTTAAGATCAATTCTATTCAACAGGAACATTTGAAAGTTGCTGATTCCTTAGAGTATTTTTCATAAAAAAAAAAATAAGTGAGGGAGAGAAATCATGTTCTCTTCATTTTTCTCCCTTGATAAAAGCTGACATTTGAGAGGGAAGGTTTCTCTTTTTCAGGGGGCTGAGCCATCCACATTCCCCAGACACTAATTTTACAGGGCAGGTAGACACTCCTACCTGACCAGAATGGCAACTAAGCCTGTGGGTTCTTAGTTAAGAGACAGACACCACCTCCCTTTCAACAAAGTCCTAGGGTTATTCGGAAAGCAGTTTCTGTCCTTATGCCCTTCCTCCAATTCATCTTGTCTCTTGTTAGGTGTAATGCCAGAGAAACTGAGGCAAGATAGAGATTAGAGAGTTTTTTTTAAAACCATTTTTTAAATCAAAAACTTGGTTCACTTTTTTATGTTTTGAAAAAAAATGGAAAAAAATGTAAAAATTAATACTGACATAGTATACAAATTCAAATTATGTCAAAATTATTTATTAGTTTGTGTAGCTTAATCCAAAGCAAAGCACTGAAAATGCTTAGATGGGCTTTAATCAGTCCCACAATATTTTATTTGAAAGGGAGAGATTTACTGGGACCAAATGGATCCATGGTTTGGTCCCAGAGCTGAATGAGCCTATCATCCCTAAGAATCCAGCAATGAAGGTTGGATACAAAGATTTTTTTATAGGGTAACAAGAACAATGATGTAATGGGGAGAGGCACCTGGGATGGGGATGACCTAATGGGGGAGGCCCATGTTGGGGCTCAGGAGTAGACTGGGCAGAAATGGCAAAGCCAGTTAGAGTAGATTCAGATCTCTGCTCTTTATTTTAATTTACTCTCTTACTTTCCCTTATTTTCCCAAATGTTGACTGCTGAAGGGATCCCAGTAGAACACTAATCACTTAATCAAAAGAGAAGTTTAATAATAATAATAATGATCTGTTGTACAGTTTTTCATGACTATGAACCACACCACACCAGTTCTATCCATGGGGTTTTCTTGGTAAAGATACTGGAGAGGCTTGCCATTTCCATTTCTAGTGAATTAAGAGAAATGGATGTTAAATGACCTGCCTAGGGTCATACAGCTAGGAAGTGTCTGAGGCTGGATTTGAACTCAAGGTTTTCTGACTCTAGACCTGGTGCTTTATCAACATTGAGCCAACTATCTGCCTTTAATTACAATTACAGCTAATGAAATTATAACAAGAATCATAATGGAAGAATCAACTAAGCAGTGCACTGGAGAGAGGGATGGACCTGACATTTAACCATTGTTTGTCTCATTTTCCCCATTTGAAAAGTGGGAATAGGGCACTAGGTAATGCAGTGGATAGAGCATCAGTCCTAGAATCAAGAAGACTTGAATTTAAAGGTGGTCCCCAGATATTTACTGGCTGTGTGACTCTGGGCAAACTGGGTAGTTCTGTTTGCCTCAGTTTCCTCATCTGTAAAATGAACTGGAGGAGGATATGGCAAACAATTCCAGTGTCTTTGCCAAGGAAAATCCCAAATGGAGTCACACTGCTAAAATAATTCAACAACAAAATGGGAATAGTAATTGCTCCTGTTTTCCAGAGTTCTTAGGAGGGTCAAATGAAATGTAAAGATTTGTAAATCTTAAAGCATTATAGAAATGCTATGATGATGATGATGATGATGATAATGTTATTGTTGTTGTTACACATCTGTAAGGTCTGCAAAGTACATTCCAAATATGATCTCATCTGATCCTCCTAATCACCAGGGGAATTTGTGCTATCATTAATCTCATTATTCCCATTTTGCAGATGAGGAAACTAAAAGCTAAGAGACAGAGGGTCATATATTAAGTGACAGACAAGATCTGAATTCATATCTTCTTTTTTTATTAAAGCTTTTTATTTTCAAAACACATGCATGGATAGTTTTTCAACACTAACCCTTGCCAAACCTTGTGCTCCAAATTTTCTCCTCCTTCCCCCTACTATCTCCCCTAGATGGCAAGCAATCCACTATATGTTATACATGTTAAAATATATGTTAAATCCAACATATGTAAACATATTTATACAGTTATCTTGCTGCACAAGAAAAATCAGATCAGAAAGGAAAAAAAATGAGAAAGAAAACAAAATGCAAGTGAATGTTGTGATTCATTTAGTTCCCATGGTTCTCTCTCTGGTGTAGATGGCTCTCTACATCACTGAACAACTGGATCTGGTTTGAATCATCTCATTGTTGAAGAGAGATATGTCCATCAGAATTGATCATCATGGTTCTGCTCATTTCACTCAGCATCGGTTCATGTAAGTCTCTCCAGGTCTTTCTGAAATCCTCCTGCTGGTCATTTCTTACAGAACAATAATATTCCATAACATTCATATACCACAATTTATTCAGCCATTATCCCACCGATGGGCATCCCCTTAGTTTCTAGTTTCTGGCCACTACAAAGAGGGCTGCCACAAACATTTTTACACACATGGGTCCCTTTCCCTCCTTTAAGATCTCTTTGGGGTATAGGCCCAATAGAAACTCTACTGGGTCAAAGGGTATGGAGAATTTCTGGCCTATCAGTCTATAGACCACCTAACCACCAAGAAATATCTACTAAGCCCCTATACTAGGCACTGCTGGTAGGTGGAGATAAAAGAGAAAGCCTCAAATAGTTCCTAATCTTTAGTTCTGTTGCTAGAGACATGTACATACAGCAACACACCCATGATAATATAGCCTTAATAGTGATTCTTAATGGTGAAACCTCGGCTCTGCTGGCCTGGAGCTCTGTCTGTTGACTTGGATTTATGCTTGAACCCTTTTCTTAGGGATGTAGCTCTGACATCTTATAGAAGGATAGTCTGTGGGATATGCCCAATTCGGGGCATTTGATTGGGAGGTGAGAGACCAAAGGATATGGCTCTCAGAAAGGTCCAGATTGCATGACCAACCTCAAGAAAGGGACCTCAGCCCAACAAATCAGGGATTCACCTAATCAATACTAGGTCTTGAGAAGGAATGCATTGGAAACTGGGAAAGAACAGAAAAGCCTCATGTGCAATCGATGCTGAGTTTTGAAGGAAAGTGGGGATTTTTAAAGGAGAAAGAGAGGAGGAAATACATTCTGTGCTTGGAGATCTCTCTCTCTGCAAAGGTTCAAAGAATAGAAAGAATTATGATTGAACACTAGTATATGTAGAGGGGCATGATACCTAATAAAGCTAGAATGATTGGCTAAGACTGAATGGTGAAGGGCTTGAAATGTTCAAGGAGACCGTATCATGCCCTAAAGATAGCAAGGAAGAATGAAAAGGCACCGAGCAGGGGAGTGAGCCAGACCTGGGTATTGGAAATCCCACCCTGGCACCTTGGATGAGGGCAAGTCCAGAGGCTAGGAGGCCAATTAGGAGACTGCCTCAATGTTCTAGATGAGAGGTAAAGAGGGCTGGAATGAGAAGGTAGATTTGTAAGCGAGAGAAGGAAATATATAAGAAATGATGTGAAAGCAAAATTGACTAAAACTTGACAAGTGATTAGATATTTGGGTGAGGAGCTGAGAATGACTATGTTACAAACCTGGGTGATGAGAAGGATGAAATTGCCCTGGATGATAGCAGAGAAGTGTGGAAAAGTGGGAGGTTTTGAGGGAAAGATAACGAAGGCTGCTTTGGACAAATAATTGAGTTGGAGATGCTGTAGGACATCCAATCTGAAAGGTTCATTAGGAATTAGGTGATGCAGGACTGTAGCTCACAGGAGACACTAGAGCTCAGTGCATAGAACTATGAGTCATCTGCCGAGGGAGAATAATGAAATGTGTGGGGGCCGATGAAGTCATTAAGAGAGAGTATGGAGAGAGGAAAAAAAGAAGGGGTTCGAATGTGGATTTCTTGCATTTTTTCAGTATTGCTGCATCCACAGTAAGGAATGATATGGGTTGATGATCTAGCAAGGGATATAAGAAATCACACAAGTAGATGGGGAATCATTAGTGAGCCATGTCATGAAAACTGCGAGAGGAGGGAATATCCGGGAGGAAAAGAAGTGGTCAGCAGTGCTAAAGTCCATAGAAAGGGGAGAAAGGGTGAGGACTTAGAAAAGACATTCAGATTTATGTCTCTCTTGAGGATCTCCCAATAGAGAAGAAATATTTATGTAGAGCCTATTCTGTTCCAGGCATTTTGGTCTCCCAGTAATCCTGGGAGATACATGCTATCATTATCTCCATTTTAGAGCTGGGGAAACTGAGGCAGACAGAGATAAAGAGACTTTCTCAGGATTTCCTGATTGCAGGCCCCGCACGTTATCTACTTTGCCACCAGCTTGAGGCAGCTGGTAGTCCTGTTTTCAACAGGTAGTCCTATCCATACTCCAACTTTGATTTGGAATGAAATTAATGAAGAAGCAGTGTAGTATGGTGGAGGGATTGTTGGATACGGAGTCCAGGGGATGTGGATTTGAATCCTGTCTCTGCTATTTACTTTCTGGGACCTCAGTTTCCTCAGGAGTAAAATTAGGGAGAGGGGAATTGCATAGATCAGAACAGAAGCAGCCTGCAGAACCCTCAAGTTTAAAATATAATTGGGAAATAGTTAAAAATTTTAAAAATACCATAGAACACCAATGATGCTAATATGTGCTTTTCAAAGTCAGTTTGTGGCTCCCAAGGATACTTATGGTTTAATGGTTCCTGTTTCTACTTGAGTTTGACACTATTAGACTAAATGATATCTAAGGTCTCTTCCAACTCTTAGCCTATGATCTTTGTTCTTGTTTGATCATTTTCAGTCATGTCTAATTTTTTATAACTCCATGCTGGAGTTTTCTTGGCACAGATGACTAGAGTGGTTTGCCATTTTATTTTCCAGCTTGTTTTACAGATGAGAAACTGAGGCAAACAATTTTAAGTGACATGTCCAGGGTCACACAGTTAATATATATCTGTGACTGAATCTGATATATTATCTGTTTGATTACTCAGTTTTGCATAGTACTTTAATCTCTCCTTTCTCTGTCTCCTCTCTGTCTCTTTTTCTCTTTTTCTGTCTCTCTGTCCCTTCTCCCTCCTTTTCCTTCCTCTTCCTCCTTTTTTCTTTCCCTCCTTTTTTCTCCTTCCCTCTCCCTCTCTTTTCCCCTCTCTTTGTCCCTCATCATTTCTTTCTAAAATCCATTTATCCATCCATCATCTATCTGTCTGTCTATGTATCTATCACTTCTCTTTATAATTTATCATCTGTCCATTTATCATCCATCTATCTATCTGTATTCATCTCCTGAGTTATGGAACTTTATTCTCAGAACTCCATTTTTCTTTATCTACATGACAGACAAAATAATAGAGTATTATGGAGTCTGTTTTCCCTTTTGCTATTTTTCTCTAGTGGGCTAGAGTTGAGGTGTCAAAACTTGCTCCCAAACATCCCCAAATGAGATTAAAAGGTAATTAGGAAATATTTATATATGTGAGAGATGATTCATTATGGACCTCCTACTCAAACTCTAATCAGAATTAGTTCATTTTGATTCTCTAAGGGATAATGACTGTTAGCAATTATTTTGTTAAATTCATCTTATATTACAAATTTGTCAGTCATCCAATAATAAAAAATAACAATATGTTAATCCATATTTTCTATAAATCACATAGGAATATATGTTATAATGGGCCCTATAATAGGCTTCAAATTTTAATGTAAAATTCATTATTTGTTTACCAGCTACGGAGCTTACTTGTACAACCACAAGAACAGTGACATGTGTAACTCCATCCTAGTTTGCTCTAATTCTATGACCAAACCAAGCATGGATGGCATGGTATGGAAAGTCTCCCCTTCTTTCCCCTAAATCTGTTCTTGGAATGTATTTATGACTTGCACCATCTCTTCTTGCCCACTCTAAGGTAGAGTCCATTCATCTTGTGACCACCTAATCAGTAGAGATATTTCCCTTTTCATCCAATCTGAGACTCTGCTGAGATAACATTTTTAGCTTATGCATCATGTCAGCCAATGAGATACTGTACTTTGTATAGTCTTTGTAGAATGTTAAGGTAACACATTTAGTATCAAGCCTTATAAAAATAAGGCACTGGAAGGAACCAGTGTCTCAGATTATGAGGAAGGTCCAGGGTCAACTTTATTAGAAGGGTCTAGGTATCTTTAATAACATGGTCAAGCTCAGAGCTCTGTCTCAGTTTTTCTTTTAGTCATTTGAGGTATTTTTGTCTCCACATATAAATAATGTACAATAGAACATAGATAATGTTAATATGTGGTTTTCTAAGTCAATATGTGGTCCTTCGGGAACCTCATAGTTCAGTGACCCCTCCTTGGGCTAGAGAATCTCTACAGAACTTCTGGATTCTTGTGTCTGAGTCCTTTAAGAGTTGGAAAGTCATGCTAAATGAATCCAGAGGAAATAACACATTATCAGCTTCCTTTTAGAAATAACTAAGTCTCATTTGGATTGTTGGTAAAGATTACATTTTATTGTTTGTATATATGCTAGGGCATAGCTAGGAATTTCTTGCTAATTCATATAGCTTCTGGTCCCCATTAAATCTCTCTTTATTTCTCTTGAGCAAAATTTTATACTTATTTAATGATGTTCTAGCCACCAGGCGTCCTATTGTCCATTAATGAAAAAGATCTCTAAGTGGAAAGAACAGCCGCCCTCACCGGTGACAGGCAGAATCGTATGTGTGAAAAGACAGCTCAGTGTCTAAATGAGCTGAAGAAAGAAGGAGCTGCTTCTTTGATCACTCCACCAGGGTGATTTGATTAGAAAACAACATGGCCCCGACTTTCTTATTGGGAAATTGAAATTGTCATTCAGACCACTGCCTTGGCTTCAAGAACTAAAGCTACTGCTCCCTAGTGATGGTCCCAGACCACTTGGTCATTCTATATTTCTACACAGCTTTCAAGGTGACTGTAAGAATTTTCTAGGGCTGCTTTAGTATGAAACAACTTGGGTTTGAAATTCATTGGGTTTGAAATCTCTCCTACTCTACCTACTTCTCTGAGCCTTAGTTTCCTGATGTATAAAATGGGGGCAAGAATAATACTGACCTTCTGGAATGGTTGGGAGGATCACTTGAGGAACTATATAAATACAAATATGTTTTTATTTATATTTATATAAATATAAGGGAATATGAAGCATTTTGCAGAGCTTAAAGTTTTATCTATAACAATCTTGATATTCTTATTTATTAAAATCCTACTGAAGTAGGAATACAAAGAAAAAACGAGAACAGACCCTGTCCTTAATGAATTTACATTCTGATGAAAAGATAAATATTGAAGTTGGTTCTACCAACTTTATAGAAGATAAATACAAAGGAAATTTCCTAATGTCTGGGGAGACACTTGAAAAGTCTTCTGTAGGAGCAGAAAGTGATCTTTGAGTTGGGACTTGAAGAAAGACAGGGATTCTACTAGGCAAAGGTAGGGGGTGAGGTGAGGGGCAGCCAGTACAAAGACACAAAGATGGGAGATGAAGCATTATTGTTATTATTATAAGACAGTCTGATGATATCAGAAAGGGGGACATAAATGTAAAGAACAAAATGGTCTTCATACAAAAAAGAACATGGTAGGGAGAATTGAGGATGGGATGCCCTGACAAACAGGTCCTCTG
Organism: Antechinus flavipes; assembly: GCF_016432865.1. Classification (NCBI taxonomy): domain Eukaryota; kingdom Metazoa; phylum Chordata; class Mammalia; order Dasyuromorphia; family Dasyuridae; genus Antechinus; species Antechinus flavipes. Next base: position 31,421,879 of record NC_067399.1, on the reverse strand, counting down.
AATGTGGCCCATTAGAAATCATGACTGAATACAAAGAAATCAGCAGGACTAAGAAGACAGACTCAGAAGAGACTATAAAGCTGAATGGCCATCCTGAGTGCTGACATCTGGAAGAAGGGTCATGAAGAAAGGGTTCTGTCAGTGAAGAGAAATTGAGAAAAGGATGGACCTGAGAAAGCCACAGTTTAGGTAACTACTTTAGGCCTGATAAAAGTTATGGCAATATTGTTGTATCAATGACTTTTTTTTCTTTAAAAATTAATTTGTTAAAATAGTTTTTTTTAATATAATAATAATAGTAACAGCTTGTTAAGGGAATTTTTAAAATTACTTTTTATCATTTGGGAACTGTGAAAATTTACTTAAGAGCCTTAAATATTCCTTAGAGAAAAAAACAAGAGAAGAATATCAATTATTCCTTATTCCTTGGAGACATGTAAATTCTTCTCTTTAATTCACCTATTTGTAAACTCTCTAAATGTAGTTTAATCTGTTACCTGACTTAGTTTACCCATAATATTTGTTTAATGAAGTTTATTTCTCTAGGAGATGTATGAGATTATGACTGATCAAGTTTAATTTTTATGACATTGAAGGGAGTATAGGATTATGGATCTATCTTCACTTTAACTTTTACAGTCTAAAACAAAGATAAGATTGCAAAATGTAAATGAATTATTTTTCTGTCTCTTATTATAATTTTGTCAGAATCTTCATAATTGTTCATGTTTTCTTTGAGGCTTGAATCTGTGCTTGAGCATTATCATCATCATCATCATCATCAATATCATCAAACCTTAGGTTTTTACCTCTAAAATTGTGGTTAATATAATAATTGGCAGTAGTTACATACCACATGAAATCAGAGAGGAGATATTTCTTCCATAATAAGCTAACTTTTACATACAATTTACCATGTGCCAGAAAGTATGCTAAGCACTTTACAAATATCCTTATTTGGTTCTCATAACAACCCTAGGGGGTAGTTGCTATTATTATGCCCTTTTATGGGTGAGAAAACAGAGGCAAATAGTCTTAACTGACTTGCTCAAGATCATATGTGTATAGTTCCCCATATCCACAAAGAATAGGAGGAAGGTGACTTTTTTTTCCTTTTCTCACTCTCATTCAACCCCTGTTATCAATTCAAGAGAAAGAAAGAAAGAAAGAAAGAAAGAAAGAAAGAAAGAAAGAAAGAAAGAAAGAAAAAGAAGGAGGGAGGAGGAGGGGAGGAAGGGAGAAAGGAAGGAAGGAAAGAAGGAAGGAAGGAAGGAAGGAAGGAAGGAAGGAAGGAAGGAAGAAGGAAGGAAGGAAGGAAGGAAGGAAGGAAGGAAGGAAAGAAGCCAGAAAAGCTGGGAAGCAGAGATAAAAGAGGGAGGAAGTCCTAGTGATGGGGGATGAATAAAGACTACCAATTCCTTGGTAGTTGGTTATGTCATATGGTGGAATATTAACAAGAAAGAGCCTGAGCTACACTCTCAAGAAAGGAAGAAGTAGTGAGAGGATTATCTCTTTAAATGGATTCTTTGCTATCCTTAATTAAACCTTTATTGCAATCAGCCCTTGTTGAATTCCTTGCATTGACAAAACAATTATCATGGCCCCACAGTTATTGTATCTAATCAAAAAGCCAAGCTATAGATGTCAACCCCCAGGTTATTTTTCTCCTATAAAAGAATAAAATCAACTCAGTCTTTCTGACTTCACAAGGCTAACTTTCAATCCTACCTCTTGCAAAAAAGTCTTTTTGTGTCTTCACAAAGTTAACACCCTTCTCTTAATTGATTATCTTCACTTTGTGTTATATATATCTTGATTCTCCCATTAGTGTCTGAGATCCTCTACAGTAGGACCTTCTGCTATCTTTCATTTTATCTCCAGTATTTAGCACATACCTGGTCCTTGAATAGGTGCTCAAAAATGATTGTTGACCAATGGACTTCTTTGGGGTCAATTTTATAATTTTGCCAAATTTAGTTTTGTTTATTTTGTTCTTTTTAACCCATCTCTTCACATTGTCATTATGTGTACTGTTTTCCTGATTCTGCCTGCTTTCCTTCACATCATTTTCATGTTAGCAACATTCAATTTAGTTTTAAAAAGCATGACATGATCTTTGGAGGATTCTGGAAAGATGACAGAGTGGATTGGTGAATTTCAAGCTCTCCCGATTTCCCCCACAAATAGAACAAATTTGTGCCTCAGGGTGAATATGAACTAGCGAAAAATCAAGAAGACTTGGGGCAGAACAGGGTCCTCCTCATACAACCTGAGTTCTGAAGAAAGGCTTGGGCCTGGAATTAATCTGTGTGAAGTACAAATACTTCTAAGCTAGCTCTGTAGAAACACCAAGTGGTGGGTAGCCCTGGGGTAAGCTGTGTGTGGCTGGAGCCTTAGCAGAAACCACAGAAACTTTCACCTCCTGGATTGTCTGTAGAGTTGAGGTTTGAGTCTGGGAAGACCAAGTGAACCTTGATTGATCAGGAATGCAGGGCCCAGCTGTGCTGTAGAGCCACACCTCTGAGTGAGAAGGAACCATCACACTGGGAGTGCAAAGGCAATGGGGCAGGGACATTGCCCCTGGCTGAGGGCACTTGCTGGAGAGTGAAGTTCTTGGTTGGGGTTCTTGGTCAGAAGGTCAGAGTAAAGCCAGAGACACTCCAGGATTAGAGGTATTTTTAATACCTCTTACTAAAGAGGCATTACTAATACCTAATTATTAAATTGGCACCAATTATTTAATTAATCACTAATTAATTAATAGCTCTTATTTAAAAAATAAATCAACAAAGAAGAAAGAACCCCACCATAGAAACATACTGTGGGAACAAGATTCATCTTCAGGGGAGGACATTGAAGTAAAAAGAAAAAAAAAAAACTTCTACACCAAAGAGTAATGTGAAATGGCTCCTTGCCCAGAAAGAATTTATGGAAGAACTCAAAAAGAATTTGAAAATCAAATGAGAGACACTGAGGAAAAACAAAACAAAACAAAAAAACAAGAAAAAATACAGAAAAAAAATCCAAGAAAAAACAAGATTATGAAAAAAAGTTAAATAATTAGAAATGGAAATAGAGTCTCAAAGACAAACATAACTCTTTGAAAATTGGAATTGGGCAAGGGGAAGCAAGTGAAGCTATGAGAAACCAAGAAATAATAAAACAGATTATAAAGAAGAAAAAAATAGAATAAAATGTGAAACATCTTATAAGAAAAACAACAGATCTGGAGAACATATCAAGAAGAGAAAATACAAGAATAATTGAACTATCTGAAAGTTGTGACCAAAAAGAGGACTTTAACTTAATAATGGAAGAAATAACCTCCCCAGCCCCCAAATTGTCCTGGAGTGATAGAACACAAGGAAAAAGTAAAAATTGAAAAAATCCACTTATCACCACCTCAAAGAGATCCTTTGTGGAAAACACATAGAGACATTATTGCCAAATTTCTAAACCTTCAGATCAAAGATAAAATTTTGCAAGAAACAAGTAAAAAACAATTCAAATACATTGGAGCTACAATTAGAATTGTACAGGATTTATCAGCAACCACAATAAAAGACTTCAGATGCTGGAATCATATCTGCTGACAATCAAAAGAGCTAGACTTGTGACCAGATATATATCCAGCAAAATTATAAATAATTTTGAATGAGAAAAAATTGACATTTAATGAATTTGCAGATTTTCAGGACTTTCTATCAACCAAACCCAACTTTAATAGAAAATTTAACATATCAGAACCAATATCAAAGATCAATTTCAAAATATTCATTTTTTTTAAACATAGGAAATGTACAGGATATTTTAAAGATTGATATTAACAATAGGGCAGCTCAAAAGAAAGATTAGTGTAGAATTAAGGTAAAAATAGTAAGTATGTCATACCTATGAGGTGCAGAGGAAGAATAGAGAGAAGCATTAGAGGGGGGAGGAAGGCTTGTAGTTCTAAAAACCTACTCACATTGGGAATGGGTTCAATAGGCAACACTATATATATGTGTGTGTGTGTGTGTGTGTGTGTGTGTGTGTGTGTACCATGAAAGGTATAGCAGCCTCCAAAATCTATAAAGAAATAAAGGGGGATAAAGGGAGAGGAGAGGGATGGGTGGACTGGGAAGCAAAGGATGAAGAAGACAATGGAGGAATTCATGGGTGGGGAAAGGTCAAGTATTAGCAAGACAAGTTAGAAGCAGAATTAAAGCAAAGTGTCAACAGAGATAGGAAAGATAGGTTTGTGTATGTGGGGGACACTTTCTTGCTATTTGTTGTTATGTATTTTGAATCCTCCCTGACGTTCTGCTGGGTACATGACAATGTTCTTTTTTTGTTTTGTTTTCATTTTATTTTGTATTTCTTTTACGTTCTTTTTTTTTTTCCTTATTCTGTTTTTTTACATACAAAATAAACCAAAAAAAAAAAAAAAAGAAAAAAAAAAATTCATGACAGTGTTGGACAAACTCAGACTGTGGGTTCCAACTCTCTTCTAAAGATATTTACAGTATTGAGTCTCCTCTCCTCTCTACATCCTAGGACAGGCTCCTAATGAATATCTAAACACAAAAATTATTTATTATAATTCATAAGGAACAGAGATAAGATTTATATTCCCATAATTCAGCTGGGGAAACTGAGTGTTAAGGAAGTGAAGTGAGCTAGTCAAAGTTACATAGTAAGTGGTAGAGCCAGCATTTGAACCATGTTACTTTCACTAACAGTGGCTCTAATAGGCTAAAAGCATTAAGAGTGAATAAAATGGGGGCAGCTAGATGGTACAGTGGATTAAAGCATTGGCCCTGGAATCAGGAGGATCTGAATTCAAATGTGACCTCAGACACTTAAAACTTATTTAACTTGTGTGACTCTGGACAAATCAGTTCTGTTTCACTAAAAAAAAAAAAAAAAAAAAAAAATTAATGAAAGTTGATTAATTTTGGCTGAGCCAGTCAGTTCATTGTAATTCCACAAAATTCAGTTTCCTCATTTTTATAACAGATACTCTTAACACTCATCACCAATCTTACTGGTGCTTGCATTATGTACCTATTAGTTGATTCTATTTTCTTTTGTGTAAATTCACAACAACTTTGAGTTGGGGATTCATAGACCCTGATGAGAAAAATCATTTTCCAAATGGGATCAGAAAGTCTCACCCTGTGAGTGACATCGTAGGGCATTATATAAGCTGGGTTTCAGACTACAGCAATAATGTTCCAGTGATAGCTCAATGTCTGAGCATCAGAGATGGGCTGGGAGCACAGCTGGCCTGAGGCATAGCTTTAGGCCATTAAGCAAGTTGATTATTAATCTCCCAGGGAGGGTCAAGGCTCCAGTTTTTGACTGCTACTGAAGAGAATACTTTTAAGGGAAGTGTGGTTTTTTTTGTTTTGTTTTGTTTTGTTTCTGAGACTTTCAAGATGTTATTTAAAAATTGGAAATTATGTAAAGAATTGCTTCTTAATAATTAAAGAGCTTTGATTTGTCTTCCTTCAAATATTGTAGGAGGAGTAATTATTAGCTGAAGAAAGCTGAGAAAAAATTGTGAAAAGATGTATTAAATCCTGGGATGTAGGTAGACTTCAGGGCCAAGAGGACTGAAAGATATGTAGCTGATGTGGCCGTTTGACTAAACTGACCTGATTGATTTAGTCCAAACTCGGAGGAAAAGATGCTGCCTAGGTGGGGTGCCTTAGTGCAGAGATCTGAGCTACTAGATGGACAGTATGGAATCCCTGGGAATGGGGGAAGAGTACATGGAAAAATGAGACTTGAGGTTCAATGGAAAATAACTGCTTCTATCAGAATTTTGCCAAGATATAGACTCTGGTCGGGACTTATGGTTATTCTCATGAGTTATTCTGATTGGCCATGGCTAGATGGGAGCTAGATCTGATGGGGTGATTAAAATGAGTAAAAGACAGGATCTTTGGTAGCAATCCAATGTCTAGATGGCCAGAGAAGAGCATTAACTGGAAAGAACCTTAATTGAATTTAAGTGGGACTTTGGTTGAATTTATTGCATTGAAAGGATTGATTCCACATTTACTGTATAGATGTCAAGCCAGAGGTTATTTTGTATCCTATTTTGGATTTTGTATCCTATAAAAAGTCTTCCCTTTTCCCTTGTTAATTATGAGTTCCACTCAGAAAAGTTTCCACCTTATGGCATCTTTCCTCTTGTAAATGAACTTTACCCTTGTTAATTGTGAGTTCGTTAGGAACTTTGTCCACCATGGCATCACAAGAAAGCTTTTTGCCTCTTGAATGCAAGATGGATTTAAGTCTATAAATTCATTCCATGACTTTTTGTACCTTATCCAGGGTATTGAGTCAAAACGATTTGAGTTTAAATCTTATTTCAGATACTTTCTGGCTGGGTGAGTCTGGGCAAGTCATTTAACTTTGTTTGTCTCAGTTTCCTCATCTGTAATATGAACTGGAGAAAGAGGTTATAAAGCACTCCAATGTCTTTGTAAAGAAAACCCTAAATGGGATCATGAAAAGTTATATATAACAGAACAAATGACTAAAATGCCATAAAAAAATTTGCTAAATGGAAAGAGAGTTATGAAGAGACTAGATTCCTGCTCAGGTAGAGATTGGATTACTTTCAACTCTGACAGTCAGTTATTGTAGAAAACCTTCCAAGAATTAGCAGCTTACAGGGAGATTTGGAGGTAGTTCAATTTTTGCTGATTAGATCAAGGTCCTGAGAGTTTATCAAGCTCAAGCTTCTCCTTTTCCAAGTGAGGAAATTGGGATCCTAGTTTTAGGTCATGTAAGCAGAAGAACCAGTTAATTCACATTTTATCTCTTCCTTTAGACTGTGAGCTCTTTCAGAATAGGAAATGGCTTTTTATCTCTCTTTGTATCTCCAATGCTTAGCATAGTGTCTGCACATTGTTGTTTAGTCATTTTAATGCATCTGGGCTTTTCTTGGCCAAGAAATAGGAGTGGTTTGCCATTTTCTTCTTCAATCTATTTTACAGATGAGGAAACTGAGTCAAATAGTGTAAAGTGACTTGCCCAGGATCACATGGCTAAAGCCAGATTTGGAAGTTAGGAAGATGCATGTTCCTGACCCTAATCCTGGCATTCTACTCACTGTACCACTCAGCTGCCCCAACCTGGCACACAGTAGGAGTTTAATAAATGCTTATTGATTAATGTGGCAGTCTACTTTCCAGGGATGTCCACATTTATAATGAGATTGACACATACATTGCCAGTTAAGAAACAACAAAAGAAAGTGTGGGTGAAGAGAGGTATTAAACTGACTCCCAAACTGAAGGTCTACAGAGCCATTGTGCTGATTTAATTCCTGCATGCCTGTGAAACCTGGACAGTCTACCAGCGCCATGCCAGGAAACTGAAACCCTTCCATTTGAATTGTTTTAGGAAGATTCTGATGATCACCTGGCAGGATAAAGTACCAGATACCGAGGTCCTTTCTCAAACTAAACTGCCCAGCATTCCAACTCTGCTGCAGAGAGAGCAGCTCTATTGGGTGGGCCACATTGTTTCAATGCCAACTGTATGTTTGTCCCCCAAAATATTTTATTGAAAACACCCAAGCAAGTACTCACAAGGTGATCGGAAAAAGTGACCCAACGAATCCGTTGTATGACAAGGGAGACACTGCCACAGGATCATCCAATGTGACATACCCTTATCAGAGAAGATGCCATCTTCCATGAGCAAAGCAACATTAAATTAGCCCCAAAGAAATGCAAGATGTGCAGAGTTAGAGAGTTCACCCCAAATGTTCATGGGGACTATTTGTATGCAACCTGTGGCAGAACATCCTGAGCTCCTATTGGTCTAAGCAGCCACAATCAACTCTATAACTTGATTGTGACATAGGATGTAATTTTGGTGCTCTTTGAGAATGGAGGACAACAACGAACCAAACTTCTGAGGGGATATGTGGTGTTCTCTTCTTTTTTATAATATAATGGTTCTCTCTGGGAGCAGGTTTCTTGGGGAGGTTTTCTGGAGGCAGCCTTAGTTTCACTTAAAAGCAATAATTACTTCAAAATGCAGCCAGCTGATTAAAATCCAATCGTTTATTTCTTATCTCTTTCCTTGGTTCCAAGAGCTCCCTCCAAATGTCTCCAAATCCAAAGGTTTGTCCTTCAGCCTCCATACAGCACCAAGGTGAAAGTTAGGATGAATCTGACTTGCCTCTGAGAGAGGGCTTCTGCTGAACTGACCGACGCTCCCCTCTCAATCTTTTCAACTGAACTCTGCTGACTGAGCTCATCTGTTTTTATGCTATCTCAAAGGTTGACTCTTCCTCCGAGAGTGGGATTGTGGGAGCCGAGAGTGGGATTATGGGTTTCCTCCCAGAGTGCTCTCTGGCCCTAAGAGCTTCTTGCTTATATGAGCTCTCTAAAGGTGTGAATACAAGCATTGTTTCTATCAGTTCCACTTAGTACCTTGTTTCTTCTGGCCCATAACTTCTCCTTGTAAGATCAGATCAATCATACTGAACCATGCTAAATTAGATAATTACTGTCTCTATCAACTCTAATGAGTTAACACTTTGTAAGGATTCCAACAGGGCTAAATGTAGAAAATGGCATTTGAGTTAACTATTAGAGGAAACTGAAGTTTCAAAAAAAAAAATAAAGTATTCCTTCTTAGGGAGTGGGGACCAGTGAATCATTTCTGGGGGAAAAGTAGCCTGGCTCATACCGGAGTTTGGGTATGTAAGACTAAATAGTATTCTGGACAACTTGCTCCAGATTAGTACCACAGGACAATGCCATAGCCACCATTTCTAGATTAAGTAATTTAATAAAATCAAATTTCTGTACCAGCATAGATGAGAACCAATTCTAAAAAGTTGCTGACAGGTTATAATTTTCACTATAAAACAGCTGACTGCATATAGTACACATACACACACACATTCTTATACAATGTGATTGGAGTGGAGATTGAAAGGAATATAAGTGCATTCATTATCTGACCAAAAGATAACTGAAGGAAGCTAGAAGAAAGAAGAGAGTAAATCAGTCAAAAAGCACTTATTGTGCCCTTATTGTATGCCAGGCCCTATGCCAAGACCTGTTCAAAATATAAGGAAAGCCAAAAAACAGTCTTAGCCCTGAAAGAACTCACACGCTAATGAGTAGAGAACAGTTGACCATCTATGGGCAGCCTGAAATGTTTTCTAGGAAATTCATAGGCACGTATGTCATAGACTGATAAAATTTGGCAAACATTGCTCTTCAATCCCACTTTCAATGCTCCTGATCGTCAAATGAGATGCTCAGAACAAAATCAAGTTCCACCTATGTGATTCTGAAGGTTAAAAACATTTCTCCTGAAAGCAGACCCATATGTAGATGCCAACTGAGGTGCACAAATGCTAGAAAATTTTATCGTAAAAAAGAAAACATCCCGACTGAAGATTTGTCATAGAATAGCTAAAAGTCATTCAGATTTGTTCCCTGGCTTTGTTCCCCAGGAGATTGATCATTGGTTGAATGGGGACAGGATAGAAAATCATCAAGTCCAGCTTTCCAAGCAGAGCCTTGGTGAGTATGGGAGGTTATTCATTGGCTCCCTATCACATTCAGGATCTGTAATGTTCTCTGTTTTCTTGGGGTCTCTGGGAGCAGCCTTCATTTCAGTTCAGTAATCACCACAAGTACAGCCAGGGAAGAGATGGAAGAATATAGGAAGGGCACAACGAGCTCTGTATAATATGTGTGTGTGTATGTGTGTATCTTTTTCTCTCTCTTTTTATCTATCTCTCTATATGTCTATCTATCCATCTATCATTGTATCTATCTAGTTTAGATAGCTCTATAGTATAAGAAAAGAGAATTTATTTTCATGGAGTGTGGATTAAAAGACTACCATGATGTTCAGAGTGTAGTCCTTAAGATCCAGGAAAAATGGGTTTGTCCAAAAACTTACCAAACTATGGAGATTTACTTTAAACTGAAATTCTAGGGGAGGGGGATTAAGGTCCAAATCCTTTATTATCTCTTTCAACATCTTGTCTCCTTTCCTGGGACCCGGTTAGCTTTCTTAAAGGCCTATCTCTCTCCTTGGTTCTGAGAGCTTGAGCTCCTGCCGCCAGTCCTTTGTGTTCTTTGCCTCTGCCAGCTTCTTGAGATCCTCCTGAATGTGTCTTGGTTTCTGTGGGGGAGGCAGGAGGACCACCATGGTCTCTGTCTTCCAGTTCTGTTTCTGGCTGAGTTATCAAAGGTGTGAATCTTGTAGAACTATAGTAAGTACTAAGTACATGTACTGAACTAGAGAACTGTTAAGCACAACGCTAAATTAGATCAATTCCACTGATCTAGCACCTTGTAAGAATCCTTTGTTTCAAGTTCCCATAATAAGGATCAAATATAAAACTCTCTATTTGGCATTCAAAGTCCTTCATATGCTAGCACTCTTTTTTTTTTTTTTTTCCTCATCTTATCCTTTCTCCCCCATACTTTTTTGATCCAGTGATAATGGTTTATTGCTGTCTCTTAAATAAGACCTTTATCTCCTGCCTCCTGGAATTTTCAATAATTGTCCCCCACATTTGTAATGTTTTCCTTCCTTCCCCCCCAGCTTTTTTTTTTTTTTTTTTGGTCGTTGTTAGTCTTCAATCCCAGTTGAATTCTCAAGAAGTATGTCCTAATCCATCTTAGTTCAGATCTTTTCATCTATTGATTATTTCCTATTTATCTTGCAATATAGCTTATTTGTGCATATTTATTTACTTGTTGTTTCCCTTATGAGACTGTAAGATTCCTGAGAGTAGGAACTTTTTTTCCCCTTCTTTTTATACCCCCAGCACTTACCACAGTCACTGGAACATAGCTGGTGCTTATTAAAATTTTATAGCCAGACTGAATATAGTTTGTTTTACTGCTCTACATACATAGATTTTCCTCTAATGGAATGTAAGATCCTTGAAGGCAGGGAGGATTTAATTTTTCTTTTAAAATATCCACCACCTAATATGGTACATGACATATTGTGACTCTACTAAAATCCTCTCATTGCTATTACCTCCAGGGTAAATAGTGTGAATTTTCCCCCATAACCCTGCCAACATTGATTTTTTTTTTTATTATCATTTTAAACTGACATCAGAGTTTTTAAAATTTACATTTCTCTAATTACTATAATTTGAAAATCTTCTCTACCTTTCTTCCTATGTCATTCTTTAGTTAACCAAAACAAAGCTACTTTTGGTGATTGCCTTGAGAAAGTGAGTAGTTAATTACAATTGCAAAGCATCTCTGATTAAAGAACTGATGACCCAGATCAGATTTAGAGTTTTACACTCTTCTAGGTTTTGAAAGATCTAAATTGTTATAAGATTGTCTCTTCTTTCCATAAATTTCTGAAATTAATATAGATTTTTAATTGAGCATCTAAAAAAAAGTTTAGCTTTGTTAAGAAATGTATTATGGGATGAAATCCTGTATCTCCTTTTAATATGTAACATTCTAGTTTCTTCTATTGAATTTAATTTTAATTTTATTTTTTTAAAGATATTCAATTGGATATTTTTGAGTATGCTATAACTTTCTTCTTGGCTACTTGAAAAAATCATGTCCTTGTTCTGCTATCCTTGAAATTTTTCAGTGATATATCTGTTAAGGAGGGAGCTACCTAACAGCAAAAATTCCCAGTCCCAGTCTCCAAACAGAGGAAGTTTGACAAAATGGGTTTATTTTCACTGAGAAGTCTCAGTGGGCCGGTTCCTGGTTAGGAAATTAGCAAAGGTTGGGATACAGAGTCTTGATTTTATTTAGGTTTCTATGGCTTGGGGTTAGGGAACAATTGAGGGCCTAATTTCCAGGTCAATAATGGGTGGTGATTATGCCCCAGGCCAATATTTCAATATTTCTTTCTTTTCTTTCTTTCTTTCTTTCTTTCTTTCTTTCTTTCTTTCTTTCTTTCTTTCTTTCTTTCTTTCTTTCTTTCTTTCTTTCTTTCTTTCTTTCTTTCTTTCTTTCTTTCTTTCTTTCTTTCTTAAATAGCTTTTTATTTACAAGATATATGCATGGGGAATTTTACAGCATTGACAATTGCCAAACCTTTTGTTCAATTTTTCCCCTCCTTCCCCCCATCCCCTCCTCCAGATGGCAGGTTGACCAATACATGTTAAATATGTTAAAGTATAAATTAAATACAATATAAGTATACATGTCCAAACAGTTATTTTGCTGTACAAAAAGAAACGGACTTTGAAATAGTGTAAAATTATCAAAAATGCAGGCGGACAAAAATAGAGGGATTGGGAATTCTATGTAGTGGTTCATAGTCATCTCCCAGAGTTCTTTCACTGGGTGTAGGTGGTTCAATTCATTACTGCTCTATTGGAACTGATTTAGTTCATCTCATTACTGAAGATGGCCACATCCATCATAATTGATCATTATATAGTATTGTTGTTGAAGTATATAATGATCTGGTTCTGCTCATTTCACTCAGCATCAGTTCATGCAAGTCTCTCCAGACCTTTCTGAAATCATCCTGCTGGTCATTTCTTATAGACCAATATTTCTAAATGAATTGAAGGTGAGGATTATTGTGGGAGTTTCCCCTGGGAACCAAGTTAGAAGGGTAGGAATAGTTCCAGAGGTTGGGAGGAATTGAGATTCAGGGTTTTTCTAACCCAGCTTCACCCCCCCCAAAATTCAGGGGGACACAGTTCTATGATATCATATCTATATAAGTTGAATTTAGGGTTTACTTGTTATCCTGGAATTCTGTCAACTTGTCATCCGTCTCTCATTTTTAAAGATTTCTGGGAATTTATTTTGGTACAATATCCCCAAATACATATTCTTATCTTCACAGTTTTAATGTGGAGTTTTGTTCCCTTTCTAGATTAATTATGTTTGTTTACATTGCTTCCAATCCTTTTTTTCCAGTTGAATAATTTTCTGGGTTTATTATACTATACCTTCTGTTCTTTTTGCCATTCTGACCTTCAGGAAGACAATTCTGATTTTCATGGTAACTAGTATTTACATGATATTTTAAGATTAAAAAATCTCTTTACAAATATTATTTTGTTTTTATTCTCCCAACAACCCTGGGAAATAGATGCTATTATTATTTCCATTTTATGGAAGAAAAACCAGAGACAAACAGAGATTGTGACTTGCTCAGAATCAAATAGCTAAGAGATTTTTAAGACCAGATCTGAACTATTTTTCTGACTCTAAGTCCATTGTGTTTGGTGATTCAATGGACCTGCTAAATCTGGAAGTGTAATAAGCCCAAGTTCTAAACCATCTCAGACACTTACCATGTAACCCTAGTCAAATCATTTGATTTCTTTTTTGCCTCAGTTTCCTTTTCTATAAAACAGAGATAATAATAACACTTGTTTTGAGGATAAAAATAAAATAATATTTTTAAAGTACCTACATATATGTTGTTTACGTGTTTCCACCTTGTTTACATGTTTGTGACATCATTTAGGGTTTTCTTGGTAAAAATACAAAATAATTTTTAATTTCCTTCTCTATTGATGTGGACTTTAAGCTTAGTTTCCTCTCTTGTCAGGAAGAAACCTATCTGGCATAACTAAGTCCCAAACTTTCCTGTTTGTAGAGATTGTTAGACCAAAATTCTTCAACAGCCTTCATTGCCTACCTCTCCAAACAAATGGGCATCTTTGAACAATCTGTGAGGTATTGATTAGCCTGTTTTTAAACTGGTCTGGAAGTTGGTCTTCCAGGTGCATTTCACCTTGATCCCTCCCTCTGAGCTACCAGATTCTTCTCTGGTACTGCCCCTCCTCCTCCAAGAAACCCCAAGGCTGTATTTCCCCTATTGTAATGCCGGAAAAACTGAAGCAAGCTAGAGATTAAAGAGTATTTAATAATTTATTAAATGGGAGAGATTTACTGGGACCAAATGGATCCATGGTTTGGTCCCAGGGCTGAATGAGACTATTGTCTCCAGGAATCCCGCAAACAATGTGAGTTCATAATGATCTATATACACATGGCTCAGACTCAAGGGGTAGACTGAGGCAGGGGCGGAGTGAGGGTGATGAGAGTGGAACTCTGACAGGATGGGGTGAGCCACCTGAGATGGGAGAGACTTCTTGATAAGACAGTATCTGACATTTTGATAGCTTGAGATGGGGAGAGGATTCTGATATTCTAAAATATAAGATCTTTTATCCTTATCAAATATTCTGATAAAGAGGAACGGGAGGTTTTGCAGGACTGAGCTTTGAGCTGACAATTATAAACTGAAACAGAACAATTAGTGGAACCGAATCAGGAGTCAGTCAGGATAATTAGGGAAACTGAGTCAGGACAATAAAAGAGAACTGTGGCATAACACTATAAAAGATGTGTCCACAATGAATATCTTTGTTAAGTCCTTTTCAGAACTAAGCCCACTATGAGGGCTTCTTTCTCTCCCTTATTGGGTTTTTTCTTTAATGGCATCTTTCTTTTTACTATAGCTAACTCTGGTTAGACTATGGCTCTAACCTACCAGTCAGTGGAATACTCAGACCATATGATAAACTCTTTTAATGGATTCTTCCAAATTCGTTTCCTTGGTAACCTTATTGCTCTCCCAAATCTATTTCATATTTACCGTTTTTGGTATCTATTTTACCTCTTTATTTTGTCTGTAATCTCTTCTCCTAAATAAATGTCCCTTTTGACAAAAAGAATGGCTATTTGAATTTGTCATATGTTTATTTCAAACTAGGAATTTCTATTCTGAGCTCATCATCTATCTATCAGTTCATTTTACAGATGAAGAAACTGAGACATACAAGGTTAAGTGACTTGTTTACTACATTTGAAGTTACATTTGAACTCAGGTCTTCCTGACTCTAGATCTGATCTCTTGTTTTATTTTTCGCTGATAATTTAGCTTTTGGGCACTGAATTTTGCTCTCAAATGCCCTAGCCATACTCATTTCCTGCTTTATTCCATTTAGCAGTATTTTTGCTAACTTCATTTTTCTTAAGATTCCTTTAGCGTATTTACAATTAATTTTATGTATTATGCCATAAGAAAATTCTAACTTTGTTAGAATAAGGGTGAATAAGATCAACAAAAGCTAGGTCCTTGATGGATCATGGAAAGAAAGGGACATTAATTGTGAGGACTTTTGTAGAATTTAAGTGGGCCTTAAATAAACCCTTGTTGCAGTGGGCCTAAGTTGAATACCCTCAGTTACTGTAAACAATCCAGAAGCCAAGGTACTCTCAGAGGAAAGCTGAGAGGCTTTAATAGGATTATTTTATCCCTAAGTGGGCCTTTTGTTGTCCTTAAGTGGGCTTGTGGTTGCAATGGGCCCTTGTTGAATTTCTTGTGAATTCTTTGCATAGACAAAATTATCACGATCCCACAGATATTTTATCACTAGATAACAGTAAGTAGTGAGAAGATCAAGCTATAGATGTCAATCCGCAATGTTATTTTTCTCCTATAAAAGAACCTGCTGGTATCCTATTTCTTTGCTAACTCTTTTTTTTTGGGGGGGAGGGGGGATTTATATAATCTCCAATTTTTTTTTTTAAAGGATTAGCCCACTTCAGCATTGCAATGTTTAGTTCATTAGGCATTTAGCCTGCCTTAATATAGTCTTGCCCCTTTTTATGGTGTCTTCCCTCTTCCTAATGGCGCCTTCTTCTAGGGAATTTAATCTGAGTCTTTATTGCTAACTTCCTTTTGGAGATTAACCCATCAATGGTTTAATAATAAAATCTTTGTCTCTTGATTTGGAGATGGTCTAAGACTAATTCTTTTGAAATACCTCATGATTGAAACCTCAATATATTTTGGGGCTCAATCCCTACACCCCAAAACTACTGTTGATATTTCAATGTGATTGTGTGTATCTGTGTGTCTTTGTGTATATTTGTATTTCTGAAATATTTGTCTTGGCTTCTTTTAATTCAAAATAATTAACATTGTATTGCAACTTTTTCTGTGAGCACATTTAAATTTTTTCCCTTAATTATCTCTAGCAGTCTTTATTTATTTTAGCTATTTCTGTTATTGTTTTTGAAGGGTTTATTAAGAAGCAGACTCCCTTGTGACCTCAGATGATTTTCTTTCAAGGAGAAAACTATAATAGTGATAAAAATTTCAATTATATACATTTCTGTCTAAGCTTCATGGATGGTATGGGGGAATGTCTATCCTAAATATATGATGACTTCCCTTTTCAGAATAGATAGATAAGAATACTTTGTTCCAATATTTAGTTCCTTTTCCCCAAAGACAGAAAGGGTGGAGATGATGGGTCAGAGTCCAGAGTCTACTCAAAACTGCACATCTAGCTTGGGAATATGAAGCAATAAAATCTAAAAGACATCCTGGCTCCTTCCTTATCTCTCTTTTACAATTTACAACCTTATAGGCTGTTAGCCTGCAGACTGAAGCCCCAAATTTTTAGTATTTTAACTCTCCCAAATTTCCTCTAATTGTTAGATTCTTTTGGAAGCTAGTCATCAGCTATGACATTAAACTCTTTTGTGACTATAAGAGAATCTCTTTGAATTTTTTCAAACTAACCATGAACCATGATTCTCACAGACTTTAGTAGCACAACCGATAACTGACACAATTTCTAAACTCAAGTCTACCAGGCTCCAGATAGGGCACTCTCGTAACTATATCACATAGCTGTCAAAGAGAAAATCTACTTTCTGAAACCAACAGTAGATACAGTATGGCTGAAAATAAGACCCTACTGAATTTGGCATATGATAAGTGAATGAAGAAAGCATTTATTAAACACTTACTGTATGCAAAACAATGAGCCAAATACTGGAGACATAAAGAAAAAAATAGGGCAGTCCTTTCTCTCAAAGAGCTTTCATTCTACTGGGGGAGACAATCCCTAAGGAAGTTTCTTACTGCAAGTCATATAAGATGGAAAGGTCCCATGGTCCTTAGGATATAGCAGCAGAGTGAAGAGATGCTCGTGTAACTTTTTCAATGTTATTTTCACAGATAAAATCCTAAAAATTTCTTCTCTTAAACCATGGACAGCTCCAAGGACTTCTGTCATAAGAGCTTTCTTTTTTCAATCTTCAGTAGCTGTGGCTGCTAAATGTACAAGAGCAGTAACTAGGTACATCTAATAGGAATTACTTCCCAGAATGATGACTGAGGGCACTAGGCTGGACGCATTGGCATTTCTAAGGTTCTTGGGTTCAGGATTCAGAGCCTTTCCCCGTCAAGGTCTGAGGGAAGATGGATTTCAGAGTAATAATTGTGGTGGTTTATTATTTGCCTGGCACAAACTGCCTCTTGTCTGTAGTGTGCTTTCTAGAGCCCCCAAATTGAGGTGCCAAAATATACTATGCTTTCTAGAGCCCCCACATTGGGGTGCTAAAATATACTATGCTTTCTAGAGTCCCCATACTGGGGTGACAAAACATACCCTTCCGGACTATCTCTCGGGAGGATCTCAGGACCAGCCCAAGTCCTTGGTCTTAGGGAGGAGTGAAGAAGCAAGGGACCCACGAGGATGGTCAAAGATGGAATCCTTTTATTTCAAGTCCTTTTCAGTATTTTAGTACTATCGCATCACTACATCACACTGAGCATGCGCTAACTATAGAACCATTATATTACCACAAAACACTGTGCAAGTGTTAACTATTGATATGTAAATGCCTCCTTACTGTAAGTATCCTTGCTTCAAGTAGAATACAGGTGGTCATGCCCTCTTTGAATTCTCAAGTCACCAAGGAGAGATGGGGAACCAAACCAGACATTGTCAGCAGCTTCCCTCTGTGCTGAAGGGTCTTATACTTACCCAGAGTTCCCCCACTGTCTGCAGGTCTCTACTCTTGTCTCTCCCTCAGTGTGCCCTACTGCCTTGGCGAGACTGGTCAGTTGACTGCAGTGGTTGACAGTTGGTGGGAATATTAGCCCCTTTTCCAGAGAAGCTGTCCCTTTCTTTCCCCTCATGATGATTATGAGGGCTGGATTAGCAGCAGGACCGATGGCCTGGGAGATGTTGCCCCTTCCAAAATTCTTGTACCTATTTACTCATTGGTGGCAGTAGGTCAGAAGTCATTGCTGGTGGGACTAGGAAAGTGGATCCTTTCTCCCCTCCAATGTTTTCAGGAATTGGGTTTGAGGCAGTTCTGGTGGCTTGGGGAACACTGCCACTCTATAAGCTCTTGAATCCAGAGTCCTAGGCTCCATTTTAGTCTATTTTGATCAGCTCCAGAGTTTAGCATTTTCCCTGGTGCTACCAATTGTGTAAATGGGAGATGTGGTTATTAAATCAATTCTGATTTGGGGAGGTAAAGGATAGGAAGGAACTTAGGATGCTGTGTTTAAAGGGCAAATTTGGGTGGGGAAATGGAACAGGTAGGGAAAATTTAGTTCCAGTCAGAGGACAACATATGGAGGATAGGATAAAATAGAAGATGGGGGAGGAGTGAGAGAGGAGACCAAAAAGAAATTAAGAGCTATTCACAACAAAAATTACCTTCACTTAGGGTTAGTCCTGCTTTTCTAACTCCAGCAACGGGTCGTTTCCCGCAAGCTCCCCAGAGGGAAATCTGTGACCTGGAGCTCGGTGGAAAGGGTGGCAGTGCTGATAGTGTGGGTGGGCCTCTGATCTATGCTTGGTGAAAGGCATAGAATGTCTGAATGCAGAATGAGCAGCTGCTTTGATGCAGAAGGAAATGTGGAGGGAGCTTCAGAAATGAATTTATTAGCATATCAATGGATTTAGCCCTGGGCCTATTAAGGCTTATAAAGCTCTGGGTGGGGTGCTTGGTAATTGTTTGGGTAATCTTCTCTAGGTGGCTAAATAGGAAATGGTAATTAGCCCTGTTAGTTACAGGGCCTGCAGAGGACACCTTTCTATGCTTAATTATTATAATTATTAAAAAAAATAAAATTACTAATTTGGACTGAAAGATTCAGTCCTTTCTTGGGAAGATCCTTAGTGAGCTGCAGGAAGAGAAACTCTGTTGGAGTCCCGGGAAGCTACCTGCTGAGGCTGAGCTCAGTGGGGTGCAGGGCTTGTGTGATCTGAAATGGAATCTTAAGATTAGGGCCAAAGAAGAACTTTCTGATTTGGATGTAGTAGGATAGGTAAAGTATTATTGGGGTAGACGAACCTGGGATCAGATATGAGAAGATTATCAATTCATTTATTTAGTCAATAAGTATTTATTGAATATCTCCTTTGTGTCAAGACCTGTGCTAAATGTGGGTGATACAAAATGGAAAAAGATTCCTCTGAAAGTTTACAATGTAATGGGGAAATAAAACATACAAAAAGAAGTTTAAATATGGAAGGAGGACAGGAAGGGAGGGACCTAGACAGGAGGCATGCTGGAAAGCTTTCAAGGCCTATATTTAAGTGAGAAATGAAGCTATTATTGATCTGAAGACTCTCTAAAATGGAGGTCCTGGGAAGAGCTCTCTCTTCATCCTCTAATTTGAGAGAAGGGAGGACCCCAGGGCCTGAGGGTATTGTTGATGTGAGTACCTGGGGTGATATGGTCTTGCAGGTTAACAGGGTTCCTTGGTGATGTGATTTAGGAGAGCAATTCTTGCTTCCAAAGGATGTATTTAGTACCAAAGGATGAGATCGTAGGCACCAAATGTTGGGATTCGGACATGTGTAGAATTCACAACGGCCATTCTCTTTGATAAAGGGTAGGTTTATTTAGGAGAAGAGATTACAGACAAAATAAAGAGATACATAGGCACTAGGAATGGTAAATATGAAATAGAATTGAGAGAGCATATAGTTAGCAAGGAAAGGGGTTTTAACAATCAGTTATGGAAAGGCAAGTTCCTAATGAATTGACCAGGAGAAAGGGAATTCCCTATGAGGCTGGAGTATGCTCTTAGCTGACAGGCTAAATTTATAGAGGAGTTTAGCACCCTAAAAGAATTGTTTAGCTTTAAGAAGGAGAAAGAATAGAGGCAGAGAGGGGGATGAGAGTGTTGAGGTTCAAAAGGAGACCCTAAAAGGAGTTGTAGACCAGTATCCCAAGGTGTCTCAAAAGAATTTACAGGCTTGAACCCATCTCCAAATCAAGGGGCAAAGTTTATTGTGACTGTAATGCTAATTGAAATGGGCTAAGTTCCAAAAGGATTTAATAAAGAACTAGGAGCAAGGAGACAAATTTATAAGAAAAGATAGTGATCTGGTTCTTCATGCCACTGACATGCTAATTTTAAGGCCCAGAGGTAGAATTGAGGAGTGATCTGGTGTGAACCTTCCCATTTGCAGAAGCAGCTACACCCAAAGAAAGAACACTGGGAAATGAATGTAAACTGCTTGCATTTTTGTTTTTCTTCCCGGATTATTTATACCTTCTGAATTCAATTCTCCCTGTGCAACAAGAAAACTGTTCAGTTCTGCACACGTATATTGTATCTAGAATATACTGTAATCTATTCAACAAGTGAAGGACTGCTTGCCATCTGGGGGAGGGGGTGGAGGGAGGGAGGGGAAAAATCGGAACAGAAGTGAATGCAAGGGATAATGTTGTAAAAAATTACCCTGGCATGGGTTCTATCAATAAAAAGTTATTAAAAAAAAAGAACCTTCCCATTTGTCTCAGAAATCCTGTTATCACTGACCCACAAATTGTTATCTGACAGTCAGCAAAGTCTCTAGGACTATACTATAGTATTTCTAAAGCCAGGAGTCCTTAGGATCATTAACAAACAGATTATTAGATTAGCACTCCTAAAGTCTGGGGGCCTCAGGATTACTGCTATATTTCTCCTAGAAGCTGTACCCTATCAAGAGGAGAGATACCCCATGGCATGGGTGAGGGGTGAGGGGTAAGGGGAAAGATACCATGAGGCAGAGTGCCATGGTGGGTGTAACCCAAGAGAGTTCAACATGGACTTATTTATAAGGGAAATTTAACAAAAGACTATCTCTGGAAACCACCCAATATCTGAATAGGCCCCATTGAGGAACAAACTGACCCTATAGAATTTTCTTGTACTGACAGAATTATTTTGCACAGAAAGAGCTGTCCCACTTTCTGATACCCACTGTTACTTTATATAATCTGAAGGTTACATTATAGATGTCAATTTGCAAAGCTATATTGTATAAAAAGGATGACCACAGCCATTGGTTGATTTACTATCACACAAAATTAGCATAGTTAGTACACTTTGTTCTGGGTTCTTTCTCTTGATTTGAATTCAGGTTCTCCAAAGTCCCAAATTTCACTATGTAAAAGCTCTCCCAAATTTCCTTTGATTACTAGATTTTTTTTCAGAGTTTAGTCCATCAGCTATGGCATAAATAAACTCTTTTGTGGCTATAAGAATTTCTTTGAATTCTTTCAAACTATGAACCATGATTCTAACTCATTTCAAAGGTCTCACCTTTCCTAGTTCTAGGAAATTTAGCCTGCTTGTTAAGTTTCACAATAAAGCTCTGCGCCTTGACTTGATGGTTTGAGTCCATTAATTCATTCTAGATAACTCCCCCTTTTTGTGACTTCTTGTACCTTGTCACTAACTCCTTGTGACCCTATGAACCAAGTGTGCCAGATCCTTCTCTGCTCTCCTCTCCTCTCCTCTCTTCTAAAGTCTGTCCAAATTCATGTGAGTTATTTCCATATCATTCTTTCCCTTCCCCTTTTCTTCTTGATTTCAATCTTTCCCACCATCAGGGTCTTTTCCACTAAATCCCATCTTCTCATGTGGCCAAAGTATTTAAACTTCAGCTTCAGTATTTGACCTTTTGGAGAATAGCCTGAATTGATTTTTAAAAAAGTATTTACTTATTTGACCTCTTTGCTATACAAGAACTTCTCAAATGTCTTCTCCAGCACCACAATTCAAAAGTACAGATTCTGTATTACTCAGATTTCATAATATGTACACATATATTTTTATATCTATTATATCTTCAGGGTTTTTTAGCTTTTGAAAAAAAAAATCCTTCATTTGGGCTTTTACACTGATCATTGAAGCAAAACTCTGAACAAAGAGAATTAAAAGGAGTTTATTACAAGTACCCCAGTTGATAGGCTGATTGCTAGAAATCAGTGATGGCTTCAAAGTGGGACTAATTTTTATAGTAAAGTTGTGAATTGAAATAAAGATGATTCAGATGGGTCCACATCAGCAAAAGAGGTTGGAGCACTGCATCTTATTTCCTTCCCAAAGTAGGAGAGCTTAGCAATTTCAAGGTAGGAAAATGACTTGACTATGGGTGCCTTATCCCAACACTGATTAAAAACAGGTTTGAAAACAATGGGTCACTGAGTCAGTATAACTTTCACTCTCTGAACTTGTTTTTCTTTTCCTTTAACAAAAATTTGATAACTATGTTTTAATTGGTTTCCTTTTTAATCCCATGTATTTTATGTTATTCACTTAAAAAAATTATTCAGAGAAGGGTTCCAGCTTTCACTAAACTGTCAAAGTATTGCAGTATACAAATTGTGGAATGAATGAGTGCCTAAGAGTCAGCAGGTCTGTCTGGGTTCAAATCCCAGAGCTCCCCCTTGCTACCTATATAAATGTAGGTAAGTCACTTAATTTTTCTAATTTCAGTTTGCTTATCTTTAGAGTGGGTCTACATCTAGCACAGGGTACATAGCACAATAGTAAATACTCAACAAATGCTTGTTGATAAGAGAGAGATTTCCTATATCTAAGCCTCTGAATCTGATGACTTAGATGGGAAGTATCAGAAAGGCAGGGGAAGGAGGTCTTGCTTCTCTGTGAATTATAACATTCTTGACCATAGCTATACTTAATCAATGCTTAATAAATATTTTACTGATTCTTCCATTTTATGTTTAGACCCATGATCTGAGTACTGCACCACTATCAAGGGTGATGAGGTTCACCACCAAATGAAAAGACTGGAGTAGCAATTCCTAGTTTGAATATCAGGTGGTGAATGTAAAGTGCAAGGCACAAGTGAAAAATTTTCAATGGCATTTTTTCCCCCTGAGGCAATTGGGGTTAAATGACTTGCCCAGAGTCACATAGCTAGGAAGTATTAAGTATCTGAAACCAGATTTGAATTCAGGTCCTCCTGACCTCAAGGCTGGTACTTTATCCATTGTGCCACCTAGCTGCCCCATCAATGGCATTCTTTTTGCCAAAAATTACCTTGATTTATGAGAAGAGGTTATGGACAAAATGAAGAGTAAAATAGACACCTGGAGGGATTAATATGAAATATTATTAGATAGTAAGAAAAGGGATTTTAAACATCCAACAAGGGAAAAGACAAGTTCCCTAGTGAAACTCATTGACCAGGAGCAAGGGAATACACCATGAGCAGGGATCATGCCATTAACTGGCAGGCCAAATTCATAGAAGAGTTTAACAAACTAGCCCCAAAAAGGGTTTGCAAGGGAGGAGCATTAAACCATTGATTGGGGAGCTAACTCTAAAAAGGATTTAGCATCCTAAAAGAGTTAGCTATAACAAGGAGAAAGATACCACAAGGTATGAGGGAGAAGGTAAGGAGAAAAATACCCTGAGGCAGAATGTCATTGCATGCTAGCCTCAAAAAGGCTTCAGCAAATATGGCGTAAGCCAGGAGAAATTTAACCTCAGGGGTTGACATCATAGCTTAGTTTTCTGATCGGATATAGAAGGTGGGGTTTCCCAAGACTTCCACAGGGGTGGGACTGTAAAGCTGAGCTGATCCCCATCAGTACCTTTTCCTGTTTAGATGTGTTATAATTTTATCAGTACTTCAGTCTTTCTCTGCCAACCCCAATTAGTTACAACGGACTTCATCGAGGGCACCTCTCACTATTGGAATTCCACGTTTACCGTTGATCTTGCTGCCTAACACTGTTACAAAAATGAAGCTTGCAACTCTGATTTCTATATTATAATTCCTAAAGATAGAACTAAACAGAATCTCAAGCTGTCTGAGCTTGAAAGAACTTCAGAACCCATTTAATTGAGCATTAATTAAGATATTCAGTTCTCAGGATTATAAATCTAAAGTTTGAAGGGACCTCTGAGGTCATCTAGACCAATCTCCTCATTTTACAAATGTGAGAAATGAATACTTCTTTCTTCTATTTAATAATCACTTATTGTATTAGAACCAAGTTTTTTTTTTCCTTTTCTACCTCCTCAGCCAGAAACTGACCAGTATAGGAAATCTCTCTTAAGGATTTACCCAGGCCAAGAACTAATTAGATAATAAAAGAAATTCTAATCAGATAATAAAAGAAATTTTAAGTTAGAGCTAATGGATAAATTCCTTCTCAGGCTGGGGGAAAATGTTGATTCTCCCTTTTTCAAAGATAAGTGATGTGGAAATTAATTTGGGAAAGATTTAGATGATCTCACATATGCCAAGACTTCGTTTTCATATAGTTTACCTTTCATTGTGTTATCCAATCACAGTTGATTGCCATCCCAGGAAGTCCTTTAAGGATCTATGAATTGTAAATCCATCCCATGATTGTTTTTTTTTTTTTTTTCCCCAAAAGAGATAGCCAAATGACCATCCTTTTATTAATAAGGTGCTGGCCTTATTAATAAAATGATTAAATTATTCAGAAACTATATTTTTTGAAATTATTTTAATCAGCCCATAAATTAAGAAACAGATCTTCCCTTGTCCTTTATATATAGAGACAATGTTATATCTTTGTAATCAGGAAAGTGATAATAATAGTATATATGCACATCTACATAATAATATTACTATAAATTGGCATTTATATAACCCTTCTAAAACTTGCAAAATTCATTTCCCAGGCTATCTCATCTGAACCTATGGAGTCAGTACCAAAAATTATATTACTCTCTTGTTACAAATAAAGAAACTTAACATTCAGAGGTGTTTAAATTATTTTCCTTTGGGTACAGGATTAGTAAAAGCTTGAGATGGAATGCTAGCACTCTCACCACTATCTAACACTATGGCTTCTATTTTCTGTGTTTTCAATAGTCAGAATTTTCTTGTAGAAAACTAACCATATTCTCTAGTCTCTTGCTTCCCCATCCTGATCCATATTTTATGTTTATAAGATGTTTGGCTCAGTTTCTGGGTCTGGTGTGTGGTCACAGGACAGAGAGAAGACAGCTAAAATGGCTTGCAAAGAACCAAGGCTGCAACCTCAGGCCAAGGAAAACAACTCAGTCAATCAATTAGTCAATCAACAACCAAATAAGTCTAATCCCTTTTCTCCATGACAGCCCTTCAAATACTTAAAGACAGGTGAGACCCATGGTCTGTAGCCTTCACTGTTTATCCCAAGTGCCTTTCACGTTAAGAAACTACTTGAACAATTTGCTTTAATGTTGGCTCCTCCAAAGCAAATAGTTACCCAAATGCAATGAATCAGCCACAGATTTGGGTGTCATTCTGGCTCATGTGGAGTCATGTTTGACTACTGTCTCTGCTATGCACTCCCTGTGTGATGTTAGAGAGATCATTTATGGTAAATGGCTTATTTTCCTCATCTGAAAAAAGATCCCTTTCAGCTCAAAATCTATGCTCGTGTAATCTCAGTGCAGACTATGCAGGACCTGCATAGTATTTCATATGCAAGCCACTCCTTGCTTTTAAGGTCCAGGATCTCTCCTTTGATGTCTTTCCTTTATAATGTCTCTTCATTCATTGAACAAACATTTATTTATAGCTTACTGTGTGTGTATCAATGTACCTTCTCTCTGTTAATTATTTCCTATTTATCCCATCAATAACTTGTTTGTGCATAGCTAATTGCCTGTTATTTCTCCAGTAGAGGGTGAGTTCCTCTAGGATAGGGCCTGCTTTTGTTTTTTGCCATTAGTCCTATCCCCAGTAGTTAACACAGTGCCTGGAATATAGTAGGCATTTAGTGAATGATTACTGATTAGTAGGTGTGGGGGATTCAAAAACAAAATTGAAACGGTCCCTCTCCTTAAAGAATTTATATTCTGTTGGTAGAAACAACAGTGCTAATTAATTACAAACAAACATATAAATAATAAATATGATGTAATTTTGGAGTGGGCTCTAGCAACAGAGGATATAATAACAATAGCTAGTATTTACATAATCCTTTAAGGGATTATGGGGCTTTAAAATGTGATCTCATTTGATTTTTAAGACAATGCTGAGATATTGGTGCTATTATTATTCCTATTTTACAGTCGAGGAAACTGAGGCAAATAGAGTTAAGTGACTTGTCCAGGATCACACAGCTAGCAAGTGTTTAAGGCTGAATTTGAAGTCAGGAAGATGAGTTGTTCACAACTTTTCAAATAAGATTGCTGTCATTATCTATAAGGTTCTCTTGGCTCTGTTCATTCCACTCATTCATTATGGCACGCAAATCTTTCCATGATTTTCTGAAATCAGTCAGGTCATCAATTCTCATGGCACAGTATTATTCCCTCACAATCATATACAACAACTTGTTTAACCATTCCTCAATTGATGGGTATCCCATCATTAAGATTTCCAGTTCTTTGCCACTACAAAGAAGAACACATAGGTTCTGAGTACTTTGGGAAGTAGATCTAATAATGGTATTGATAGGTTAAAGGGCACATATTTCTTTGGGCACACAAATTAGATTTTCTAAAAGGCAAGATTGAGAAGATTCCAAGCATGAGGAGCAGAAGGTATAAAGAAATAGAGATTAAATATATAAAACAGATAATAGGAGAGTTGAGCATGTAAAGGATAGTTTGAGGAGGAGGTTGGGATTTTATCATTTAAGAGAATTTATTTTATCCTTGAGACAAGTAGGAAATATTGGGGCTTCTAAAGCATAGGAGTGAGCTGAAATTTTGGAAGACCAATTGGACAGTTATGGAGCAGATAAAGTGATGAGAGGAGAGTCTGGAGGCCAGGGGATCAATTCTGAGGCTATTTCATAAAAATATTAGAATCACTTGCTTAAGATTAGCTTTTATAGAGCATAAACCTAGAAGACCATTACTTGGCATTATGTTGCTTTCAACTGTAGCTAGGTCCCCTTAGTGTGAAGAATGAATCATATTAAATTGTTGTATTGTAATGCTAGAGAAACTGAGGCAAGATAGAGATCAGAGAATTTTTAATATTTCATTTGGATTTCTGAGAGGGCAAGATTTTCTGGGACCAAAGGATCCATTTGGTCCCAGGGCTGAATTAGATTTTCATCTCAAAGAATCCAGCAGTGAATATGAGTTTCCCATGAAATACACATACACACACACACACACACACACACACACACACACACACACACGGTTCTAAGCAACCAGGGTAGACCAAGGCAAGGGGGTGGAGTCTGAGCACTGAGAGTGGGAATTTCCATGAAATGGACCATCATTCTGGTTCTGACAAGTTGGGGGGTAGGACCATAAATTCTGATTTATATAATTCTTAGAGTAAAGTAGGTGTCCAACTAGAGCCAGGAAGTCTGGAACTTAGAGAGAGAGGATAACAATTAGGTATCTGAGATAGGACATCTGGAGTTTTATGACTCTTTTGGAATATCAGAGTGGCCAGCTACAGCCCTAATTATCTCAGTCCTAATGGGGGGTTGCAACCAGGGGGATTGAGGCAGAACAATTCAAGGAAATGAGGCAGAACAATTTATAGAAACCAAGGCAGAACAATTAGGGAAACCGAGGCAGGATAATTTAGGGAAACTGAGGCAGGGAACTGTGACACAACAGTATATATTTGAATTTCCCCTTTTTGAAGTTACATTTATATAAAGTATAATAATGAGTTCCAGCACAATGGACATTTGTGGTATTTGAAAAAGGATACATGAACCTATGAAGTCATTACTTCATAGGCTCATGTATCCTTTTCCAAAACTTATCTAGTATGTCTCAGAATTCAAAGAGGAAAGAGAAGGGACAGTTCAGCATCATTAGCCATGGTCTGGGAATCCATAGCAGCCTGTCCTTCAGGGAACTTGTAAGTTCATTCTAAGGAGAGAAATTCATTAGATTATAAACTCCTAGAGGACAGGAACCAGTTTTGCTTTTTTAATCCCTACCAAGTAGATATTTAATATTTGCTTGTTGACTTGGTTTGTTGACTTAAGTGACTTGCCCAAGGAAGTCATAGAGGTTGGAACTCAGATATCCTGACTTCACCTCCAACACCCTTCCACCATAAAACAGCCATGATTCCAATGAACATCTGTTCATCAAGAACAGGACTCTTCCCATTAACAAGCAGTTACCATTAAGGGCAAGGTGCTGTCCAATGCTGAAACAGGACTTGAGTTACACTTTGGCTTCACTGGAAGTCTTTCCACAACCTCCCCTAATTTCATTTTTATATGCTTTGGAATTGTTTCTGGTATCCTAGTAATTTGAAAACCCTCTAACGAATCTGATGGTTGAATGTGACGATCCACTACAGAAAAGCTTGGCTATCTGATATTATTTTCTTGACAATTTTTTTGGGTTTGTTTCAAAGAGCCCTTTTACAATTTGGGTTACTTTTCCTTTGCTATGCATTGCAACAGTGTGTAACCCTTGCAAATGTCAAACCTATTATCTGACGAGGAAAGGAAGGCTTTTAAATAATTTTTTTTTGTATGTCCTCCTACATT
Organism: Antechinus flavipes; assembly: GCF_016432865.1. Lineage (NCBI taxonomy): Eukaryota > Metazoa > Chordata > Mammalia > Dasyuromorphia > Dasyuridae > Antechinus > Antechinus flavipes. The sequence goes on along the minus strand of NC_067399.1, from coordinate 31,393,356 downwards.
CCACAGTAATAGCAAGGGTCCTCATGTGAATGTGGCTTTCTTTTTTTAAATAAGATATCGTCTAGTAAAGTCAAATTATCTCCTGAAAGACCTGTTAGGAAGGAAAGAGAACCTGAGCTTTTGAATAACTTGTTTCCTTGGTTATGAGCCCACATGTCAATTTTGCATCCCTCACTTCACAAAATGTTGGGTTACATTGTAGGTGGGATAAAGACCCTGAAAGTAAAGGAAGGTGGGGAAGAAATACAAACCATGATAAATGAATAAACCCCATCCTTTATCCATTATGAACTTAAATAATAGCAAACAGGAATGGTTTCATATTCAAAGAAGAGAAAAGATGATTGTGTTTAGAACTGTATAGCTATTATATATAGTTTTTAAAGCATATCTGAATTTTACATGATTATAAATATATGTAATTTTATGCTTCTGTCCTTTTAAAAAATTCCTCTGCTCTATTTTACATTTTTTGAATGTTTCCTTGATTGTCTTTTCTTGCATTATTATCACCACCCATCAAATCTACCCATCTATCACAATAGAAATTCTCCCTTGCAAATAATGAGTAGTTAAGCAAAAACAATTTAGTACCTTGGCCGTACCTATAAATATATGGCTCATTCTGTATCATTAGTCCAGGCATTCCTAACTTGGGCCTTTGAAACTGTTTTAAAATATTTTGATAAATGTATTTTAATATAATCCTTTATGGCAAGAGGTGAGTGGTATGTTTCATCACCAGTCTTCTGATATATATTTCGGTTGGTTATTGAATTGATCAGAACTTTGAAAACTTTCAAAGTTGTTTTCACTTACCATTATTATTATGGTCATTTTCTAAAGTGTCCTTGTTCGGCTCACACCATTTTACATGGAGGTCATTGTGGTGTTCTCTTCTTTAATATAATGGTTCTCTGGGAGCAGGTTTCTCGGGGAGGTTTTCTGGAGGCAGCCTTAGTTTCAGTTCCAAGTAATAATCATCTCAAATGCAGCCAGCTGATAAAATCCAAAATTTATTTTCTCCTTCCAAGTCTTGTCTCTTTCCTTGGGCCCGGTCAGCTAGATTCTTAAAAGCCTCTCTCCCTTCTTGGTTCCAAGAGCTCTTGCAGCTTATCTTTTAGCTCTTACAGCTTCTGCCTCTAGCTCAACTCCAACTCGTGGCTTCTCAATCTCCAACTGATGCTCCCCTCTCAATCTTTTCAACTGAGCTCTCCTGACTGAGCTCAGCTGTTTTTATCCTCTTTTAGAGGGGTAAGTTCAAAGGTTGACTTCTCCTCTTAAAGTGGGATTATGGGAGTTGTGAATTTGGATATCTCATACTGAACCCTGAAATCTCCCAAATGTGTGAGCTAATGTGTGAACTCTCAAAGGTGTTAACTTAAGCATTGTTTCCATCAGTACAAGTAACTTAACATCTTGTAAGGATTTGCTCTAATGTGTGAACCAATAAGCATTGTATCAATTCCATTGAGTTAACACTAGGATTCCAACAGGTCATGAAAATCTTTGTAGGTTTTTCTGAATCGGTCATATTTGTTATATCTTATGACATGTGAATATTTTGTGTCATTCATATATCATCATTTGTTCAGTCATTCTCAGTGGATGTCTATTTGTAGTACTTAATAACTCTTTGCTGCTATAATCACTTTTAATACATATAAGCATAAAGGGTATTTCTTTTCCATTCTGTCTTGGAAATTTCTAAGGGAATATGCTTCTTTGTCGTATTTGTTGTATTTTCAAGGATATCCATAGTATTTTGACTTTGAGTGGGAAAATGTGTAAGCCCAATTGCTTTCTAGCATGGTCAGACAATTAATATGTACTATGGTTCATTAATATACCCATCTTCTCACAGCCCTTCCAACAATGGTCATTTTACTCTGTTAACATCTGTTCCAATCTGATGGATAGGCAATGGAACTTCAGAATTGTTTTTAATTTGTTTCTCTTATTATTTGAACATTTTTCAAATGGTTTATAGTATCAATAGATTTAGAACTAGATGGACTTTTTAGGGCAGTAAGTCCACCCCTCTCTCTCCATTTTATGGGAAACAGATTGAGTGAGGTTAAATGATTTGCTCTAAATCACATAGTTTGCAAGAGTCTGAGACAGAATTTGTACTCGTCTCCTTGATATCTACTGCATTACCTTGTTGCTGTTCATAACTTGCATTTCCTCTTTTGAAACTAAAGCTATAAATATAGTTTTTAATCTGTAGGTAATTTAATAGGTGAGATAGGACATACATACAAGGAAAATTTTTGCTTACTTTTAATGAACAATCATTCGAAAAGTATTAAGCATCTGTTTTGTATTAAGCATTATGCTAAGCACTGGGGAGACAGCTAAAAGTGAAAGTCCTTTCTTTCAAAAGACTTTTATTTTAACAGAGAGATTAAATACATTTATAGATGAATAAAAACAGAGTAAATCGGTTTCTCTGGGAAGGACACTAACAAATTGGGAAATTACGATCATAGAACTAGATCTAGAAGAGACTAATGAGGTCATCTTGTCAAGCCATCATAGAATTAAAACTGAGGGGGACCCTTAGTCCAAATTCTTTTTCACAGTAGGAAACTGAAGTTTTTTTTTTAAATTTCTGTTTTTCTGTTAAAGAAAGTGGTACTTAGTTGAGCATCTGATAATACTATTTAATACTACCAAATAAATAATGTATTTTATATAATTATTAAAGAATTTTATTAGCATTGTACAGTGCTTACTATGTTCTAAGTACTATGCAATAAAATACAATTATGTATAATGTAATAATGAAAATAATAACAACAATAGCTAGCACTTATATTGTACCTACAATGTGCCAGGAACTGTTAAGTGCTATCTTCATGACTCCAGGACCAGCTCTTCCTCTGCTGTCCTGCCTAGTTGCCTCTTATTGAAGGGAACTAAAGGTTCTAAGAGACCTAGGTGAGAAGGAAGGACATTTTAGGTCAGTGGGCAGCCTTTACAAAGTAATGGAATCAAGAAATTCTCTTGTGTTTGGAGAACAGCTGGAAAGCCAGTTTGCTAGAGTGTAGCTTTCATGACTGTATAATCACTGACTGTATAATCAGTCTGGAAAAATAGACTAGAGTCAGATTATAGAGAGCTTAAAATGGCAAATGGAAGACTTTTAATTTTAGACTAGAGGAAATGGAGAGCTACTGATGCTTCTTAAGAGGGACAGTGACTTAAAAGGGACAAAGCGATCTGGGTTAGCCAATGACTGCCCATTATAGATAAAGTTATAGTGACTTTGCCTCTTGTTTAAAAGTCTCCATAGATTGAGTAGAGTAAGGCTCTGCCACGGAGTGGTTTGCCATTTCATTTTACAGATGAGGAAGCTGAGGCAAATAGGAGTGAGTGACTTGCCCAGGATCACACAGATTTTAAGTGTCTGAAGCTGAATTTGAACTTGTGTTCCTGCCTTCAGCCTGAGTTTATTTTGTTGATCTATCTAGTCTATCTGTTAAGCCATCTAGTTTCTTCTCAGACCTGATCCTTTAATTCTAGTGGTTCATTCAGTTACCATCTCTCCACTTTCCTCTGCTTTTTTTTTTTTTTTTTGATTTTTTTTTTAGCTAAAGGTGTTTTTATCCTAAACTTCCACTCACTTCCCACTCTCTCCTCAACTCCTCAGTCAAGCTTCTCTCCTCATTGATCTCCTGAAACTTCTCTCAGGGAACCAACATCTTCCTAATATCAAATTCTAATTTCTAGTTTCAGTCCTCATCCACCTTGTGACCTCTGCAGCTTTTGATGCTGCTGGCCACCTCTTCCTGTTGGAGACTTTTCATTCCTTGTTTTGCCTTGTACTTCATGAATCATTCACTTCTTTTCAGCCTCCTTCGAGGCTTCCTCTTTCTCTTTCTGATCTTCCTGCCCATGGGCATGCTCTCTCCCTTGGCAATCTCCTTCATAGTCACACATCAGCTGATGTCACAAATGTAAATCTCCAGTCCTCACAACACTTTTGTGTTCATCTACCACATTGTTGGCTGCTTTCAGTTCATTTTCATGTGGATTTTCGTTAAGCCTCAGTGCAGTTGAAAGAACAATTAATTTGGAGTCAGATGATCCAGTTTCATATTTGACTGCTTCTTCATACCTACATAACTTTGGGCAAATTATTTGACTTCTTTGAACTTAATTATCCTTATAGTTAAAATGAAAAGATAAGAATAGATGGCTTCTAAGATCCCCTTTCAACTCTTAATTGATGATCCTGTATCCAGAACTCAGTTAATTTCCTTTTTCTGTATGCTAGTTTCTGCTTCTGACTTGTGTGTGTGTGTGTGTGTGTGTGTGTGTGTGTGTGTGTGTGTGTGAGTGAGTGTGTTGCTATTGTTCATATCTTACTCAGGCCAAGTGTAGTTGTCTGTATGCAGTGGGTGCTTAATAAAAGTTGATTTATTTATTTTTGTCCATTTGTGGAATATCAACTTTATATAAAACAAAGAACCTTTTCTTTCCAAAATATAAAGCAATTGAGAACATTGTCATTGTGAGGGGAGATTTTTTTTAAATTTTATTTTTTATTATAGTTTTTTATATACAAAACATATGCATGGGTAATTTTTCAATACTGACCCTTGCAAAACCTTCTGTTCCAACTTTTCCTCTCCTTCCCCCCACCCTCTCCCCTAGATGGCAGGCAGTCCCCTACATGTTAAATATGTTAAATACAATATATGTATACATATTTATACAGTTATCTTGTTGTACAGGAAAGACTGGATTTAGAAAGAAGGCAAAAATAACCTGAGAAGAAAAAGACAAAAATGCAAGCAAACTTAATAAAGGTTTATTGATGGATTCATTGTATCTGATACCAGCCTGCCTTTATCTCTTTCCCCCACCATTCTTTTACACAATTGACAATCTAGCCAAATCCTGACTCTATGATTACCCACATTCATTCTTGTCCTTTTATTCTCCTATGCTTATGTTTGAGCTTCCTTCAGGGATCAGAACTAAAAAGGAATCTAGAGATCATTCCCTTTTATTTTACAGATGAGGAAACCGAGTCCCAAGGACATGAAATAATTTTGTAGGATTCAGAGACTTAGAATTGGAAGGGACCTCAGAGGTATTTAATTAACATTATCTCACCTTATTTTACAGAAAAGGAAATTAAAGTCCAGGGAGAATCCCAGGGACTCCCCAATAAATGACTTGGGCAAATTCACTCTCCTAAGAAATCACTTCTTTGCTTCCACTGTTAGAACTCTTTCCACCATATCACATTGTCACTCTTGCTTCTTGGCTTGTTTCCCTTCTCCAACCCCTTATTACTTTTTAAAGTAACCTTTCAAGGCCCAGCTTAGGTTCTTCAACTTTCTTCATGAAGCTTTCTCGGAGCCTCCCCGATAGATTTAGTCTCTCTCATCTTTGAATTCTGGTGAAATTTTTGGGTTGTTTCTATTTGCCTATTCATCAACAAACATTTTATTAAGTCCCTTTGTCTGCATTGAACACTCCTGGGACTCTGCTAACAATCCATGCCTTTGTCACGTTCTGATTGTACTTGGATGCCTGAGCTTAGCTCCTCTGCTAAAATGGAAGCCCCACAAAACCTTTTATTCCTCATCTTTGTGTTCTGCACAAAGCCAGAATTCAGAATATGTTTATTGCCTATTAAGAAGTCAGAGAATAACACAAGAGAAATACCAAAACATCCATTCATCCTCAACTTCTGCTGGTGAATAAGGATCCATTACAGGGCCCTGGGATCTTTAAGCTACAAAGGACAAGCCCCTTGCTTTGGATAAAGGGAAACTGAGGCCCAGAGAAGCAAAGGGATTTCAGCAAAGTCCCCAGCTAGGAACTCTTGTGGATGTGAACCTAACTCTACTTCTGTCTCAAAATTCAGTGTTTTTTTTTAACTTTGCCATGCTAGTTCACTATCATCATAAGATTATAAATATAGGTCTGAGAGAGGTCTTAAAAGTTGTTAAATCCAACCCCCATTTCCATTTGACTGATAAAGAAGCTGAGGTCCAGAGTGGTTAAATATCTGGTCCAAGGAGTCACAGGTAATTCCACATTTAGACCAGGGTCTCCAGATTATAAAGCCAGTACTTATTCCCTTGCATTATATCATATTCATCCAATAAGAGAGCCAGCTGGTCTGTGTTCCATTATGTGGCTGTGAAGGTCCATTCCTTCCATCAGTTGTTTGCTGGAAGAGCAGAGCCCAGACTCAGCTTTCCCCCTCCTTTGCACCAACTGGAAGGAGTTTTGCATACTAATACTTTTTTTTCCCCTTTGATTGGGGCTGTCTGCAGAGTTCAAATGTCCTGGCCCTTGCTGTGTTCCTCCTGGCAGCGGCAACAGAAGCTTGCCTCAGGTGGGGACTTGCACAGGCTGGATTGTGGAAAATCCAGCAGTGTCTGCAGCCAGGCAAACACAGATAAGGGCAGGCTGCTTCAGGCTGCAAACCATGACCAATGAGGGCGGAAGAAAGAAGCTTTCCCTTTTGTGAGGGGACAAAAGATCTCATTTTACAGCACTTTTGATATTGTTGGAAAGTTTGCCTTTTTTGTGGGGGGCATGCCTGTCAGTCATGGAGATTTCTTTAACGGTTTTCTGTGTGCCCACAAAATTCAGCACTGGTGGGGTTTATCCTCCAGTTTTCCAAAAGATTTTTCTTCTCATAAACTTGATTATTCCTTCCAAAGATGCTGATTATTTCCTCCAATTTCACACATAACACATACATATCTACCTACCTTAAAGATCTCTTATATTAGTCTTTCCATAATGGAGATCCACCCTCTGAAACAGAGTCCTTCTTCTATTTCTCCTGACATCAGGAAGAGACCAGTGGAAAACTGTCTACCAGTTATCCTTAGCTCTTGACATATAACTGGATTCAAATCTCTCCTCAGACATTGACTAATTGTATGACCTACAAGCCATTTAATCATTATATATTTCAGTTATTTTATCTGTAAAATGAATGAGTTGGACTCAGTGGTGAAGAAGGTTCTTTGGCTCTAACTTCTGATACTGTGATCATTTTTTTGCTCAGACTTTTTTGTTGACATTTTTTATACTACGTCTCCTGGGTAATTCTTTTTTGGTAATCTTGAATAACTTACTCCTGTCCAACATGTATTTATGTTGCCTTTGGGTGATCCCCTTTTAATTCTTCAGAGACTGAAGTTTCATGTGAATTGTAGCCACAATCAGGAAACAGATGACACAATGAGAAGGACACTGGCACTAGTGCCAGAAGATCTCCTGCTTCCTCTTACTACTTGTGTGACTGTGGACAAGTCGTCTAACCTTTCTTCATCAGTAAAATAAGTTAATTATATTAGATGATCTTTGAAATCCCTTACAACTCTAGAACTATGATTCTATGAGCAAACCAGCTGGGGGTTTATAAAAATATAATAGCAGTTCATAGTTAGATAGTACTTCACATTTTTGAAAGTACTTCCTTCCCAATTCTCTTAAGATGGTGGTAATAAAACAACCACAACGATGATAATGACTCATATTTCTATAGAATTTTAAAGTTATAAATTTCTTTCCCCACAACAAGCCTGGGAGATAAGCCATGAAAATATCACAATCATTACTTTAGATGTGGAAATGGAGGGCTAGAAGGATGCCATGATGTGTTTAGCTCTCTCAGTAAATAAGAAACAACAGTTTTTTGAACTCTAAGTTGAGTGAAACTTAAAGGAGACAGAAATGACTGTCCAATAAACAAGAAAAGGGACTTTTGATCTCGTTGGCAAAAATTCCTGGTAGTGTGAGATGAACAAAGATTCAGGGTTAACTTTACTAATAAATGAAATAAGCTACTTGTGCACAATTTGTGGCCATATAAAAATGTAGCTCTTGAGAGAGGGTGGACACCTCCACACGGATGTGATTCTTATCTATATAAAATCAGTCCATCTGAAAAATGACACCATTAACTTTTAAACAAAAGACATTTGCTTAAACATAAAGCAAAAGCAGCATCAATTACTATTACACAGTTACTCAATATAAAACAAATGTAGAATTAAAATATATATCACAGTTAATCCATGAATTTTAGTTCCAGCATCCCCCAAACACAGACATTATCTTTTTAAGAAGGTGGATACATACTCACAGAAACATAATATGGAAACACCTGATTAAGGACAATCTATGTGCTCAGGTCAACTCAGATCTTTGGATCTGCTGGCCTTGATCTTTCTAGGGAATAGTCTGCATTATATAAAGCTGCCTCTTTGCCATCTGTTCTTTTTCAGGTTCTCACCAATTATCTGCAGGAAAAAAATTTACTCCTCTTCTCCCCATAAACTGATGATACAATGCTAAGTAACTTTTAACTCATAATAATCCTTTTTCTGAGTATTATGATATTATACATACATATATATACACATACAATATACATATATGTATTATATATATATATATATATATATATATGTATATATATATATATATATTCTTTTAAGCCAGAATTGTAAAACCTTCTTTGGGCAATCCAGACAAGCCCAGATGATTTTTTTTTCTCATTAGGATTCTATGTCATTCAATAAACACTCAACATTAAGTTACTGAAAAAAGAAAACTCCCATAAAAAAATCTTTACTGGTCTTTTGGACAACACAGATAACTCCAGACAGTTTTTTACTCAGTTGCATGCTGCATTGTCCTACAGCTTCAAGTCTCTTCTGAAAACAAAATATAAAATCTTTTCTGGTTTTCCCTATTAAACAAGAGATGGCAATAGAGAGCAAAGAGAATCTCTGATCACTTTCACTTATGTATAGCTGTAGATAACTCTAAAGGGCAAGTAACAGAAATTAGTTCTCTTCCAATGAGCTTTAGCTTTTCTTTAGCCAAACAGAAACTCCCAACATAGCAGCAAAAGCCTTCCTGCCAGTCGACCTTTTCACTATATTAATTGCCTCCTAACGTTATCTCAATTCGACTCTTTCTAGCTGATCCTGCCATTCTTCCTTCCATCTCTCTTTTTGGTCTATCCAACATCCCTGGTTTTTTAAGCTGCCACTGGAATAAATCAAAGTCTCCTAGTGCTCAGTGATTCCTTTCTCTTATGAGATAAAAGTCATGAAATCTAGCCTTCTGATAGTTATGAAATCAAAGGTCCTTATTTAATCACCACAGTCTCCAGTTATTTGATTTACTACTTTGTGAGTTGTAACTTCTCAATCTCTAAAAAGAGCCACATGCAAATGAGCCGAGGAAGCACAATGCCCTGAAGCCTCAGTCATTTCTGTCCTCAAACAAATTCTCTTGGTTTTCTATTTGGTCATGCTAGCAATCTGTGTCTGTCACATTTTATCTGAAAACTGTTTCTTCACACTTGAATTTTTATCAGTTTTTCATATACAAATGTTATTTTGCTGGCCTTTTCCACAATCTATTCATATATAAAAGGGCAGTTCCTTACATCCTCCACAAGTTGATTTAATGCTTTTTTCCTTATGCAAAAGTTCATTTTCTGTCTTTTTTCAGTAAGCAAACGGCTCCCGTATGAAAGGGACAGTACCTTACATAAAGAACATCTGACAGGTGTTGTGTCTAGTCTGCCTGCAGTCGAGGCAGGATGCCAGAATCCCAGGACAGCTGGGTGTTAGATTTCAGGGGCTGGGAAGGATGAGTGTCAAACAGAGCCAGGGGGGAAAATTTGAAATTGTGGCTTAATACACCAGAGAATCTGAGAGTAGATTCCTGAAAAAGAATACTATAGGTGGGATCCAGAAGAAAATCATTAAGGCAGGCTGATCATATGTACAAGTTATGGGAACCATTGTGGTGATTTGTCAGGAATACAGGAATTTAAATCCTGCCTGAGACAACAGCATGCCGACTCTGGGAGATCACTTAACCTCTCACTTGGAAAATGAAGGGGGAGGTGAATTCCATGACTTCTAGGGTCCTTTCCAGCTCCGAATCTATGATCATATGAATTAAGAGCAGAAATGGAACCCAGTATAAGACAAAATGGGTCAAAGAAATCATAGCAAGCAAGGACCTGAGTAATAATCGAAGAGAGGCTTGATGTGTCCCAGTGCTTACACTAATGGGCCTAAAATGCCCCTTCCACATGACAGCTGTTGAAATATAAAAAGACAGTTATCATATCCTCCCCAAGTTATCTCTTCCTCAGGCCAAACAGCCACTGTTCTTTCAATCCATCCTCCCATAGCACGAAATAAAGGCTTTTCCCCACCTGATCTCTTAACCCTTCCAAGATTCTCTCTAACTTGTCTGCTATCTTAAAACAGGATGTCCAGACTGGAACAGCATGCTGAGGATGTGGCTACACCATGGGAGATCCGGACATTCTCTATATGGCCTAATAATATTCATTAGTATTTTTTTTTTGGATGATAGGTTATACTGTTGACTCATCATATTTTTAAGTCTGATAAAGTCCTCCATTTTTCTTTTTCTTTTTTTGGTCAATCTTTAAAGAGAGGTGGTCAATTTTGGAACCAGAAAGCAGAACCGATGTTAAAGAAATCTCTCTTCTACTGACCGGCCATGCTGCTGCTAATCAGAGTGTTAAAGATGCTTCCATTCTGGCAGATCTGTTGTCACATATTAAAATGGGAATTTTTGTTCTGCTAAAGGGATAGAAAAAATGGCATTTGTTAAGCATTTACTGTGTGCCAAATACTACATTAAGTGCTTTACAAATATTATCTCATTTGATCCTCACAACAACCCTAGGAGATATGTGCTATTATTATCCTCATTTTTTATAAATGAAGAAACTGAGGTAGATAGTAATTAAGAAACTTGCTCAGGGTCACACTACTAAGTATCTGAGGGTTAGATTTGAATTCAGATCTTCCTGGGATTTTATCTATCGTTCAGTCTGAATATCTCTGGAAAAAACAACATAGGATTGATATAAGCACATTTGAGTATGACTTATAGTAGCTTAAATCTGAGTCCCCAATTCTGATATGCCTGCAGAATTCCAATGGCTCTGCCTTACTATATATTCTTCTGTCGGCCCTTCAGCTCTTGCTATTCAATTCTCTTTTTAGTTTCTCAATTCACTTGTTGCTGCTGTGATGCTAATTCTTTCCAGGTGACACAGTAGATAGACCATTGAGTTTGGAAATAGAAAGACTTATGTTCCTCAGTTCGAATCTGAGCTCAGACATTTACTTCACCCTGTTTGCCTCAGTTTCCTCATATATAAAATATAATAAATAAATAAAATATATATTAATATAATATATAATAAATATAATTAACAATATAATAAAATATAAATATATATTATAATATAAAATAATACAAATATAATAAAATAGAAAATAAAAATATATAAAATGAACTGAAGAAGGAAATGGTAAACCACTACAGCCTCTTTGTCCAGATGGGATCAGAAGTTACGGAAATGTATCAATAACAACAAAATACTTGTTAAAACCTAGAAAGATTTGGGGAAGATATCTTTCCTAATGTTGCTGCTGCTTGTCTCATGCTATCTTTGCTTCTTCCCCTCAATTTTCCCTCAATTATAACTGTGTGTGCCCATTGCTAATATCCTAGATATGATGTTCAGAGATAAAAATAATCCAATTCTCTCTCAGGTCTAAAAAAGAATGCTTCTATCTCTCTGAATGACCAACCCCTGGTTGCTTCAGTCAGCTCTCAAACCCCTATTTCCCTTCAGCTGAACTCATTTAATTCACGCCTAGGAGTGACTCAAGTCAATTGTTATCAGAGATTGAAATAGTCCAAATGTCTCTCAGGTCTAAGAAAGAATACTTACATCTCTCTGAATGACCAATTGCAGGACACGGCAGTCAGCTCTCAAATCCCTATTGCACTTGGGTTCATTTGATTCCCTTCAACAAGCACTTTTTTTTTTTTTTTTTTTTTAGAAACACATTTATCCAAGTTGATAGCAAAACAGAAATCAGAGAAAGTATACAGAGGAGAATTATGTACTAGACATTATAGAGTTTTGGGAATGAGGTAACTTGACTCAATGGAGAGAGTCCCAGATCCTATTCAAGATAAAGTCCCCAAATCTCTAGTGGAGTAAGCTGTCGATAAGAACATGATGGAAGCTGCCAGCTCCTCTCACATCAGCTGCTTTCCAAAGTCTTTTCCTTCAATAGTCTGGAATAGAGTTGGTTAAATCCATCTTTTTTGTGAAAGCTGGGAGTCAGAAGAGCCCAAATTAACTGTCAAGCCCTGAAGATGCTCAGAAGCTCTTTGCTCTTCCTTATGGACAGCTTCTGCCTGCATGCGGGCTCAGATTTTAGATCTCCATGCCAGGAGGTACAATAGATGGAGCACTGAGTTTAAAACCAGGAAGACTCATGTTCCTGAGTTCAAATCTCACCTCAGGTATTTACCAGCGAATGAAGAGTGTACTTTATCGGGATTATTCATTGAAATCACCTATTGCCCATAGGAGAGTTAGTTGGATTTTCTAATGAGCAAGTGGAGAGAACTGATGGACATTTATCTAGGCAAAAGCAGAGGAAATGCTCATTCATGCTTCCCCTGGGCTGAAACTCTTTGCCGTCCCTTATTAAAAAATCAAAACCTGGGATCACACAGTATAAAAACAAGTATCAGGGATTTAAAACAAGGGTGATTTGGGGCAGCTAGGTAGCGCAGTAGATGGAGCACTAGCCCTGAAGTCAGGATGATCTGAATGCAAATCTGGTCTCAGACACTTCACACTTCCTGGCTGTGTGACCCCAGGCAAGTCACTTAGCCCCAATTACCTCAGGGGAAAAAAAAAAGTTGATTTTCCTGGTGTTCCCAATCTTCAGTACTGTTGAAAGTGAAATAAAAGATATGTACATTATTGGCTCATGCAGTAGACACAATCACCTGGGAGATTACTAGTTTTACTACATGCAGGACATAGCATGTGCATATTTCAGAAGTACATGTTTATCCATAGTACCCAACAATCAATGCCATAAGTGTGACTTACTAAGAATGCAAAGCTAGCTACTGCAGAAGCAGCTAGGTGATACCATAGTAGATATGGCAGCAAGTCTGGGATCAGGAAGACTCATCTTGAATTCAAATCTGACCTCAGCCACTACTTGGGTGACCTTGGACAAGTCGCTTAATTCTGATTGCCTCAGTTTCCTCATCTGTAAAATGAGCTGAATCTTTGCTAAGAAAACTCCAAATGGGGTCAAAAAGGGTTGGAAATGATTGAAAAACAAAAAAGCTTATGTCATATACAACAAATATTAGTAGTAACGTCTATTCAAAACAAGGAACAGATAAATATAACATAAAATATAGGTGAACATACAGACAAAATAAAACCCCCAGCATATTCAAGCATGCAGTAATTCACATGTATATGTATAATTATATGCAAATTACATTTCACACAAGGGCAATCTCTAGTGTTGTTGGCTAGATACATAGAACTATATCTTCAGGTTTACCCAGAACCTTATAACTTAGCCTGGCATCTGATCTAATAGACCTAGCTCTCCTGTCACCGACAGATCTCTCACTTCCTATATCAGACTTAGCAACTGGCATGTGTGACCATAAGGATCATGATAGACTTGTTTGTTTACTGCTGGTAGTCATGTCAAGTTGGCTCTCAGTATTTCTGAGTTCTGGGGGTTGCATCTGGAACCTAGGGATCTCTCCAAGGAATCACTGGATGTTTCATGTTAAGTGCTCATATCTGGATCAGAAAGTCATTGTAGAAGTGGCAATCTCTTTTCCTCTGCTCTTACTCATCATTTCTCTCCACTTGCTTATTAGAAAGTCCAACTCATGTATATATATATATTTTGTATTTAATTTATACTTTAACATATTTAACATGTATTGGTCAATCTGCCCTCTGGGGGAGCACATTGGGGAAAGGAGGGGAAAAATTGGAACAAAAGATTTGGCAATTGTCAATGCTATAAAATTACCCAAGCATATAACTTGTAAATAAAAAGCTATTAAAAAAAAAGTCCAACTCATTCTCCTATGGGCAATAGGAGATTTCCATAAATAGTCCTGCTAAAGCACCCCTCCATTCACTGGAACTGTTTTGCAAACAGACAAGTGGCCCAGGCTCTCAAATTAGTAAAATCCACTTGGATAATTAAAGCCATCTTTTCCTCATCTTCCTCAGAGATTTGTCATTTAGTTGTTTTTCAGTTGTCCTTACCTTCAAGGAATTTACAATCAACCTACTCGGGCAAGGAGAAACAAGATGACACAGATAAGTCCATACTGGACATGAAAAAATTGGGAGGGTTTTTGTGGGCACTGAAGAGGGAGCACGAACAGCTGGCACACTGGGAAAGATCTTTTATGGGAGGAGGCACTTGAGCTGAGTCGGGAATGGAACTGAGGCTACTTAGAGATGGTGATGAGGAGGGAGAACATCTCTGGTCTGAAAAGCAGCCCATGTGGAGACAGAAGTGGAAATGGAGCCTATTATAGGCCAGAACTTGAAACAAGGTGCTAAGTCGGTGGAATTGATAGAGACAATGATTATTTAGCCTGGTATTTTAACAGTTCTCTAGTTCAGTACATGTACTTAGTCCTTACTAGAGTTCTACAAGATTCACACCTGTAAGAGAGCATGTATAAGTTAGGGGCCTCAGCCAGAGAAGACAGCCGGGGAGATTCAGAAGCCAGGATTCAGTGGGGGAGATTCAAAAGCCAGAGAGGACAGGCAGGAGCAGAAGCTCTTGGAATCAAGGAGAGAGGTAGGCCTTCAGAAAAAACCAAGCCCCAAGTGAAGGAGACAAGATTGTGAAGGAGACAATAAAGGATTTGGACTTTAACCCCTGCCTGCATTTGGGGGGATTACTGAACTGAAATGAAGGCTGCTCCCAGAGACCCCTAGGAAACCCCAACAAGATAATATCACATTTTAGAGAAGAATATTACAGGAGGCAGCTGAGAGAAGGTTGTGTATCGTGAGCAGCATTTGGCTGGAACTCTCCTGCAACTACTACTACAACTACCACTACCACTGCTATCACCATTCCTATTACTACTACTAACTCTACTACTGTCATTATTACTATTACTATTGCTACTATTTCTGCTGCTGCTTACTATTACTACTACTACTACTACCACTATCTAGTTAGCTAGCAATTATATAATGCTTTAAGGTTTGCAAAGCATTTTATAAATTTTATCTTATTTATCCTCAAACTTTAGGAGATAGGTGATATCATCATTCCCTTTTAAAGAAAAGGAAGTTAAGACAAAGGAAGTTAAATGACTTGTTCAAGGTCATATAACTAGAAGTATGTAAGGTTGAATTGTAAATCAGGGCTTCCTGATTTCATGTCCTGGGCTCTATCCCTGGGCCACCTTATTGCCTAGACCAGGCTTCTTAAACTTTTTCCACTTGTGACTCCTTTTCACCTGAGAAATTTTTACATGACCTTAGATATATAATATGTATATATAATTAATATTAAAAACATAAATACATAATTTGCTGTTAATGAATCATAATTTCATGACTCCCATGTTAAATTATGAGACCTCATATCACAAACCACAGGGCAAGAAGCTGGTGCTTAGAGGAAATAAAGAAAAATAATGGGAAATTAGCCTAGAAAGGTGATATTTAGGTGTAGGGGTGGGCAATAATGTCCCTTGAAATGGGGTAAGCGAATTAGCATGTATAGTGGAAAATGATAGATCTGGAATTAAGGGGGACTTAGGTTGGAAGTACTAACTATGTGATCATGGGCAAGTAACTGAAATTATCCAATCCTAATTTCTTTATCTGTAAAATAAAATAATCCTTTACCACCTATTATCTGTAGGATCAAGAACAAGTCACTCATCCTTTTTTGAGAAGTAAAGTGAAGCTAAGAATGGCTTCAGCATTCTTATTTAGCATTCAGGGTTGTGAAGTTCAAGTGTTGAAAAGCACACTGTAATCCTAAAAGGGGTGTGTGTGTGTGTGTGTGTGTGTGTGCGTGTGTGCATAATTGTGTATGTATATATGTACACATGCATGTGTGCTATTATTTAAAAATATAATTAATTATTACTATGATTAACTGAAAAATGCCACCAATTGGTCAATGTTATATAGACCAAATAATTTTTTGTTACATGTTTCCAATTACATAATTTTGTTCTTGACAAATATTAATAAGCATGAAAATTTACATATAGAAAGAACTAACAGAGTAGCTTTTTAAAAATGAAACTGTGACTCTATTATTTAAAGCCAGTTTAACATATATACATGCTTACATATACATATATACATATATACACATACTAAATTTAGCATATTACTTCTAAAACAGTCCTCCTTGTCTATTTTTCTCTGAATCTCCTTCTGTTGTCGTCTGTACTATAAAAAATGCCTCATTGATACTTTTTCTTTTCTTTTATTTGTTGGGGGAAGGAGACTACCAATTTCTGCCTCTATACTCCCCAAATCTCCTCTTTACAAATAAGTATTTTTTTCTCCCTGAGGTGATTAGGATTAAATCACACAGCTAAGAAGTGTTAAGTGTCTGAGACCAGATTTGAACTTAGGTCCTCCTGACTTCAGGGCTGGTGCTCTATCCACTGTACCACCTAGCTGCCCCTTAAGAATATTTAAGAAAAACAAATCCACATACTGACCACATCTGAAAATTTATCTCATTCTGTACCTTGAGTCAATCAGTTCTCTATCAGGAAATGGGTAGAAGGCTTCATCATTAGCTCTTATCAGTTATAGTGGGTCATAGAATGATCAAAGTTTCCAACTCTTTCAAGTGATTTTTATATGTGCACACATATTATATTTATACATACATGCATATTTAAAGAATCCCTGATACATACATCTATATACATACATACATTTATACTATACATATATGTATGTATCAGGAATTCTTAACCTGAAATCCATGGATAGATTTCAGGGACCCCATGATCTCAGTTAGGAAAAAAGCTTACCTCTTTCTTTTTACAAACCTCTACCTTAAGTTTACCATTTCCTTCAGTTCTCACTGCAGGAAACAAAACATGATTTGGAGAGGGATTTATCCATAGGCTTTACCAGCCTATCAAAGGATTTGATAACACAAAAATGGTTATGAATCTCTGCTTTACAGTCTTGTAGTCACTGCATACATTATTCTCCTGGCTTTCCTCATTTCATGCTGCATCCGATTTCTCCAAATCCATTCCATTCTTCATTTCTTTCGGCTCAATAATATCGCATCGCGTTTATATAGCATAATTAGTTCAACCATTTTCCAATTGATAGGCACCACCTCAATTTCTTTCTTTCAATAAATAAAAGGAGCAATAAAAATTGTTGAATATAGGGATCCTTTCACTCCTTTTCTTTCACTGTGATAGGATAGGTTAATGGTACAGAGTACTGTAGGACCTAGAGTCAGGAAGACTCATCTTCCTGAATTCAAATCTGATCTTAGACATTTCTTAACTATGGGATCTTGGGCAAGCCACTTAACAATGTTTTTCTTAGTTTCGTGTTTGTAAAATGAGTTGGAGAAGGAAATGACAAAACACCCCATTATCTTTGCCAAGAAAACCTCAAATGGGATTGTGAAGAATTGGACACGAATGAAAAATGACTGAACAACAGACAAACCTAGTATTAGAATCACTGCATCAAATGATATACACAAAGGTTTGCACTTTCAACCAGCTTAAATGCAAAACTTGGTACTCTGGGATTAATGAGTACGAAAGAAGTACTGAGTATTGAGTACTTGGTTTGGTGTATGCAAACCAAGAAAACCAATTTATTATATTAATTTATAATAAAAGATATGTTTGTATAAAGAAAGCAACAACTACAGCAGTTTTGTCATCTGAATTACAGGTTAAGACACAGTCCATTTTCTGAACAATGTCTTACATATAGCAATTGCCTTTAAATTTTTAGCCAAAATGTGTCCAGTCTAGCCATAGTCCCTTGGGTCATTTCTTGGGCAAGAGATGGGGCTGCTGTTTCTCTCTGTGACTCTTGAATGGCTCAGCCAGTCACTAGAATGCAATAGCAGCTTGAATGTGAATGATTGTGCAGAGGGATAGATGCCCAGATAATATCAAAACCTTCAAATTCACCGTGGGTAAAATAGCTACAGCATAAATTAATGCATCCTATACTTCTCTGCTTTCTATGAGTTTGTAATTTACCTCTGATACTTCCTCGCCGTATGATGCTGGGCAATTACTTCATTTTTTGTGCCTCAGTTTCTCCAGTTATAAAACAGATGCTAGATATATAATAATAATAGCTGTAGAACATATTTTGCAGAATTGTTGTGAGTATCAAATGAGATAATATATGTAAAGTGTTTTTAAAAATAAATACCATTACTTAGAAATGATTTAATAGAATGTAAACTCCTTGAGGTCAGGAACTTCTCACCTTTGCCTTTTAGAATCCAAAGCTTCTTTCAAGGAAACACTTTCTGCATGAATGAAGCCTTTCTTGATTTCCCAATTGCTAGAATCCGCCTATCTTGAATCTGTTTTAGATCTATGTTGTTTATATTTATATAAATGTACATGCTATCTCTTTTGGCTAAAGTATGAATTCTTTAAAAGCAAGAAATTTGAATCCCTGTTGCATGGCACAATGCTTGGCACATAGTAGACATCTATTGCTTTTAAATTGAGGGATGCAAATTAAATTTGAGGGGTAGCTAGTGGTACAGTGGATAAAATGATGGACTCAAAATCAGGAAAACCCAGAGTTCCAAATCTCTCAGAGATATTTACTAGCTGTGACACTTAATCTTAATCTTTTTCTTAATCTCTTTTAGCCTTAGTTTTCTTATCTGTAAAATGCAGATAAAAATAGGACCTACCTAATAAGGTTGTTGTGAGACTTACATGAGATGATATTTGTAAAATACTTTTGAATATTTTAAAGCACTGCATCCTCCTCTTCCTGTTCCTCCTCCTCTTTCTCCTTCTTCTCCTCTTCTTGTTCTTCTTATTCCTCCTCCTTTTCTTGGGTCTTGAAACAGTTCCCATGGTAGGTCTCTGATGGCAAGTATTTCAGGTAAAATGCAGGTTTTGTGCACTTGATTGTCTCAAGTCATAAGGGTCTTTGAGCCTTGTGGTCATTCAGCAGGGTATAGAACCAGAGTTAGCATGGCGGGCACCAGAGCCTCTGGTTCAGTTCACTTTGGCTTTTACAAGCTCAGCAATTCATGAATTGTTAGCGTGTCAAGATTCTTTATCACTTTCTGCTGCCCTTCCCAAACCAGAACCTCCTGGGAAGTATAGAAGTTCCAACAAATCATTACACATATATCAATTAATACAAGAACCATAAATCCCTTGACAGTAGACTTAATAAATGTTTATTCACTAGCTGGTCAATAAACCTGAAGGAAGCCATTGACTCTTTCTAGATTTCACTTCCAATCTATAAAATAGAGACATTGGATTAAATGGCTTATCTAAGCTCTAAATCCCGACCAAATCTCGTTTCTTCTGAACTCTCCTCTTCTGGGGACACAGAAATGCAGGAAGGCTGTTCACATGTAGGAAGCATATTCCAATCAGGTTCCATTCCTTGAAAAAAACCAACTGACAGTTTGAGGTGGCAAGTTGGCAGGAGGAACACAAAGAGAAAATTAAAAAATATCATCTCTTAGACTTTGGACTAGTTGTCAGAGGCTTTAATGGTTTGCTGACTCGTGAGTCCAAATACCTGGTTTTGAATCTTGGATCCCATATATATGCCCTTGACTGAGTTAAAATGTTCTTCCTTAATGTCAGTGTCCTAATTCATGAGACCAAGGAAAGAGAAAGAGGAAGGGACCAGATTT
Source organism: Antechinus flavipes (assembly GCF_016432865.1). NCBI lineage: Eukaryota > Metazoa > Chordata > Mammalia > Dasyuromorphia > Dasyuridae > Antechinus > Antechinus flavipes. The sequence continues at coordinate 31,373,539 of NC_067399.1, read as the reverse complement.
TTCTTAAGGACCTATTATATTCTAGACACTCTACTAAGAACCTTAGAAATATTATCTCATTAGATTCTCACAACAAGTCTGACAAGGAGGTACTATTGTCACCCTCATTTTACAGTGAAGAAAACCGAGGAAAATGGTAGTTAAATGATTTGCCCAGCTAGTAAGCATCTGAGACTTCCACTCTATCCACTGTGCCATCTAGTCACTAAGGTAGTCAAAGACAGACGGGGCGCCCTGTGTAAACGAAGTGTTTCTATGAATATAATAGTAAAATATTGGAAATATTTATTAGATAATGGGTGAAGACACTGTGATATTAGAATGTATCAGACTAGTTTTAGGCTGTAAGTAATGGCAAAAAAGAGAAATTCAGAGAAACATGAGAAATTTCCTGACTCCAGACTCACTTATCCATCCCCAGACCACCTACTGTCAAGGCAATAAAAGCCAGACCCAAAGACCCCTTTTCTACTACTGTCTCTTCCCTGCCCCCCTTCTCCCCCTCCAAAGTTTAGATGTTGTCAAGATCTGTTGAGGTCCCCTCTGCAACATCTTCCAAATACATCCCCTTGTCTCTTCTGACACTGCTCCCATCTCTTTAGTGCAGACCCTCATCACCACATTACTATATTATTGCAATAGCTTCTGGGAGGGGGTGGGGTCTATATGCCTCAAGACTCTCTTTGTTGAAATCCATCCTTTATTCAGTCACCAAAGTGATTTTCCTAAAACACAGGTTTGATCATGTCATCTTCCTGTGACATCAAGAGGGAGCTTGTCTCTATAAGAGTCAGAAGGAAGAGGGAAATGAGAAAAAAAGATTTAAGATCAAAGCAAATTTATTATTTCTGGATCAAACAGTCCTGAGAGCATAGTGGGAAGGAAAGATAGATCTTGAGTAGGATGGTGAAGGGACCGGGCTGTCGGAGATGAGAAAAAAGGGAATACTCGGTGAGAGTGATGGGAATGGGGTTTGAACAATGATGACTGGCATTCCTGAATCAGTCAGATGGGAAAGGTATCACAGAATGCTGATATGTTAATCAGCTGAGCAGGTGGGTGGTACAGTGGATAGAGGACTAGATCTGGAGTCAGGAAGACTCATCTTCCTGGCCTCGGATATTAATTGTGTGATCCTGGGCAAGTCACTTAACTCTGCCTCAGTTTTTTCATCTGTAAAATGGGCTAGAGAAGTAGATAGCAAACCCCTCTAGTGTCTTTGTCAAGAAAATCCCAAATGGAGTTACAAACAGTCAGACATGACTAAACAGCAACACTATATTCATCACTGAGGTATATTTCTGGTAATTTAGTATCATCTCCAGGGGACTACAGCCATTTTGGTATGTGGTTATTCATGTAAGTGAGTCTAGATTTTCTTACCATGCAGAGAATCCAGGCAAGGACTCACCAATCACTTAGGCAGCTTCAGGGTAGAATTATTCCAGGCTTCAGAAATATGTGTTTACCTGGAAAGAGTCTGAGAGCTTAGCCGCAATGGGTGGTATTATACAGACCAGAAAGGGTGTGAGGAGGATCACATTTCCTGGGATGGGGGACCTGGCATTTAGTTAGGGACCTGGACTTCTTCTTTTAAGTGCCTCTGATTTCTGAATCCCAGAGTCTTGAGTTTAGAATATCTTCACTAGAAATCATTTCATCACTTGATGGCAGTAGAGTTATAACCCAGATTTATCAGTCCTGATACTACATGGATGCATCCTAAAAAAAGGGAAAAAAAACCATTATATTTATGTTTGTCCATATATTTTTTCTGTGCCTGGTGCTTTGTGTTCTGAGTTTCTAGAGACACCAGACATAGGCAGGCCCTGTATTTCCAGATGGGATTAATGCGGAGAATATTTCATTCCGGGAGAGACAACATAAATAATGGGAGATGCCACTAAATGGCCCCTAAATTTCTTGAGATACAACTCCAAAGTCTGGAAAAGAGTAAAACAAACTTTCTCCTTGTGTTTTTAACTTCCTTTGTACTTCATTTCCTTCTCTAAGAAAGACAGACCATTTGTCAGCTGGGCTGGGAGAACAGTGAGTTTTCTGAAATGCCAGGGCATCTTTGTTATTTTGACTCGAGGTGGATATCTCTCTACTCCAATAATAGTAATAAGTCATATTTATATACTGTTGTATGCCTGCAATGTACACAAAGGAAACCTAGAGATAAAGTCAATCCTTTTACTTTACAGATAAGGAAACTGAGGCTCCAAGAGTCAGATAGTGGCTTAAATAATGGGATAGAGAGTTCAAATTTTATTTTAGTAGCAATAGGAAATTGTTGTATATTTTGAAGTGGGGAGATGAAATGCTGAGACCTATGTCTTAAGGTTATTGATTTGACAGCTTTGGAGAAGATGGATGGGAGAGGGAAGAGACTGTAAGAAGAGAGATCAATTAGGAGAATGTTACAGGAAAAAAGTAATGAGATACCAAACTAGGGTGATAGCTTGTGTGGGTGGACAGAAGGCAATAGATGCAAGAAACTCTGTAGAATTGAGAAGACTTGGCAACTTGATTGGAGAGGGAGGGTTAGACAAGGATCAGATGAAGATTAGGAAATTGGGTGCCTGGGAGGATGGTGATGTCTTACAAATAAATAGAAAATTTTAGAAGTGGACCATTTGGAAAAAATGGTCTATCTTTTTTTTTTTTTTTTTTTTGGAGAAAGACAGGAAATAAAAGGAAAGGCAAATCAATTCTATTTTTCTATTTCAGACATGTTGAAAAGTCCACAAGAAGTCTGGGTGAGCTGTTAAATGGATGCAAGACTCGGGTTCACCAGAGTAGTAATATGTAGATTTTGGAGGCATATGTAGAGAAATATCACCAAGAGAGGAAGGAGAGAGAAAGAGAGACAGACAGACAGACAGACAGAGAGAGAGACAGACAGACAGAGAGAGAGAGAAGAGAGAGAGAGAGAGAGAAAGAGAGAGAGAGAGAAGAGAGAGAGAGACAAAGAGAGAGAGAGAAACAGAGAGACAGAAAAAGAGACACACATAGAGAAACAAAGAGAAATATATATGGAGAAGCACATAGAGAGAAACAAAGAGAAAAACACACATACACACAGAAACAGAGAGAGAGAGAGAAAGTGAGAGAGAGAAAGAGAAAGAGAGAGAGAAAGAAAGAGAGAGAGAGAAAGAGAAAGAGAGAGAGAGAGAGAAACAGCATTGGTAAATACTAATGATAAGGGAAGGAGGTTATGAGCATGACAGAAGATCAATGATGCTCCAAGAAAGAAGATTTGAGAAGGAGTGATCAGAGAAGTAGGGGAGAACAATATCATGGAAGATAAAGAGAATATCAAGGAAAAGAGGCTGACTAATAGTGGCCAAACTATAGAAAGATAAAGGAAAGTGTGGAACAGAGAAAAACCCACTGGGTTTAATTGATAGGAAATGGTAGACTTTAGTAAATTTCTAAAGAACAGGTTATTAACCTGTGGAATTAACCAAGGGATTGGAAGATTTTGACATGAGGGAATGATGAGAAAATGGAGGCAACTGGCATAGCTGACTCTTTCTAGGATCTTGCCTGTCAGAGGAAAGAAAATACAGGATGGCAGCATATGGGGAATTCAGGATCAAGTGAAGGCTTTTGAAGCTGTAGGAGACATGGTTATGTCTGTAGGTGATGGGGAAGGGACCAGGAGAAAATATTGGTAAGGCAAGGTCTATAAAGAGCTAGACTGCTGGTAGGCAGAGGGGAGACCTGGGACTGAGGTATCAGCAGAGGGGTTAGTCTTGGCAAGAAGGATGGTCATCTGTTTCTTAGGGATTAGTGGAAAGGAGGAAGAAATAGCAGATGTTATAGAGTGATTTTGAAAATTGGAAAGTCTGTTCTTTTATTGGTTTGGTTCTTTCATTTATCTTTCTGTTTGCACCATATTAGTGTGTTTTTATCAGTGTAGCTATTTTAGATCTGATGTTTCTTTAGAACAGGAATCGTCTCTCTCACTTTGTATAATGACGAGCAGTGGGAATTGTGTTTATTCAGTAGTTTTGTTGACAATTAACTTGGTTGAGTAGATAAGAGTATGGGACTTGGAGTTCAAATTTTCTGTCATGTACTTATTAGCTGTGTGATCTTGGGCTTAACTAACTCTTTCAACCTCAGATTCCTCATCTACAAAATGGAGATAATAATAATACCTACCTCTTAGAGTTATTGTGAAGGCCAAATGAGATATTACACACAAACACATATAAATAGTGGTCTGTAAATCTTAACAGGGTAATATAATCGGTAGCTAGGTTTATGATTATTCCATGTAGATATACATATCTTATATGGAGAACCTGTACCTTAAATATGATGCAGATAACGATGGTATGGGGGAGGCCATCTGTGTTGCCATTGGTCAATTTTCTTTCCCTTAGGGAAGAAAAAGAAGGTGGAAAAGGATTGGGGAGAAAAGAAGATGAAGAAACTCCTTCAGACTGTCACAATGGCCCTTCCTGATTCATAGGAGGAATGGGGTTTTAAGAATGCTGAATGACCTTTAAGTTACTCATTCTCTACCCTTAGGCCCAGGAGCATCCTTTCAGCCTCAGAGAAGTAAGGGGCAGAAGTTGTTGGCAATGCCAGTCACCTACCACCCTGAAATGAAAGTGAATTCATGAATTTTATCTACCTGTGTATTTTCATTTGCTCTCCTGCAAGGGTTCTCTCTGGGGGAATTCCCCCAATCAATTTACATGGTACATTTATTTGGTAGCTGATGAGACCAATGTTCTGAGCATTTTCAGATTCCGGCCTTCACCATCTTTTGCTTGAACTCATATAAAAGCTGCCTCATTGGTTTCCTGGGTATGATCCCTGCCCCCTCCTCTCACCAACCCATTCTCTGCATAGATGCCCAAGTCATCTGGCCAAGACCACACTCTTTCCTTGCTCAAAAGTCTTATCCAGGTTGCCTCTTGGGTAAGATGCAAGCTCCTGTGCTTAGCCTCTAAGGTCCTATACAACCTGACTCCAGCATTATTTCCTCTCACATTCCCTTTAAGTATTCTGTGTTTCAACTAGCTTGAATAACTAGTTGTTTTCCGAATTCAGCATTCTACCTCCCTTCTCCATGTATTTGTACAAACAGTTCCTCCCACCTGGAACGACCTTGCTCATGGAATTCTAGGATCACAGGAGTAAAACTGAATGGAGGCATAAGACCTATTTAATCCAACCTCCTCCTGTTAGAATTGAGGAAACATACTAATTATTCTTGCTACTTCTTGTCAGTAAACGAGTTTTAAAAAAGATTTTCTAAAAATTAACTTAATTTGCTTGTCATGATTATTGATGGAGATTATGGTGGTGGAAGCTCCTGAGTAATGGTATTAAATTCCCAGATTCAAAGGTTTAAATCTGCAGTCCTGAGGAGAGAGGTAATGGAGGTAGAAACCATTCCTTTGGGGACTCCAAGCTGTGTGTGCTAGTGCAGCTTGGGTAACTGATCCACAAGGAACACAACATGAAGGACGTGTACCTTATATATAGGACAGATAGCCATGCTACTTGGGAAGCCTTCCATGTTGCAATTAGTTAAGGCTATGTAAATACCTTCATTTCAATTTTTACTTAATCCTTGCCTCACACAAACAGATTTAGAAAAGACCTTGATTTAGATACAACTACTGTATCCTAGACCCTTGTCTGTCATGTTGCCATTTGTCTTGCCACTGGATTTAGATGACTCTGGAGGAGAGTGAGGCTGATAACTTTTGACAGTTCTGCCTCATTTAAATCCAATTCATGTGCAAGTCAAGATATCACTCTCATAATATCATTGATCCTCTTTGAGAATGAAAGGCAAACACCGCCGTCACCAATAAGAGTAGGGAATTCTCTACCCATTAGGGAAAAAAGGAAGGTGGAAAAGAACAGAGGAGAGATGATAAAGGAACTCTTTCAACTTTTTTAGATCTTTCATCTTCTTTCTCCCTAATAGAATGTGACCTCCTTGAGGATAGGGACTATTATTTATTTTGTCTTTGCATTCTCTGAATCTAAACAGTGTTATTGAGTACCATGGGTACTTGTATTAACGTGGAATTAACATGAATCTAAAGAAACCAAGGAAAAATAGTTCTTGAAAATACATAATTGCTATAGGGATTGCAGGAGGATTTAGATTATGAAATGATGAAATGATTTTTTTTTCCCAGTAAGAACACCCCTGGAGAGACGGGGTAGTCATATGTGTTTGTTTTGGGGTTCTGATGTGCTGTTGTTGATTCTAAGTCACTTGGAATGACCAACATAACATACATAAGATATCTCCATATGGAAATGAAGCCCGTGCTTTGTTAACAAAGGCAGGATTAAATTACCTGCATAAGGCACATGACACATTAATCATTTCTATAATACAGAGAAAATAAATCTTTTCTTTTCCTTTTGAGGCCCAAATCAAGGATATCATTGATTTCTTCAGCCTTTCTTAGAATGCAACAGAATTGTCCTCTATTTTAGAGCAGAGAATCATAGACCTACAGATGGAAGGGACCTCAGAGGCCATTTAGTCCAACTCCTTCCTTTCACTTATGAGGAAACTAAGGCACAAGGAGGTTAAGTTTCTTACCCAAGTTCATACAGGTAGTAAATGTGAAAAGAAGGATTTTCTGATGCTAGAGCCAGAGGTCACATTCTGAAATCTTCTATTAAAGATCTCCACGATAGTTCTGAATTTTCCAATTATTTTACAATTCTCTATTTCCATCAGCAGCTCTGCCTGATTTTGATTCTCTGAAACATCATGTTTCCACATGGAGAAGCTCATTTTTTAGCTCCCCTGATCCTCATTTTCCTAGTTTCCTTTGTATGTTGTCTTCTTTCTTTATATTGTAAGGTCCTTGAGGGAAGGAAGTATCTTTTATTTTCTTAACTGTATCCCTAGTAATCCTTGTCACATAGTAGGTACATAATAAATGTGTGTTGCATTGTGTTGTGTGATATTTTATTATATTACAGTGATCTATGGTTATTGAGGCTGACAGAAGCCAAGTTCTGATAGTCCTACCATGGCTAAAAGGTTCTGATTATGGGCCTAATGAGAGACCATGTGTCTGTCTATCTGTGGTTTGAATACCAGCCTACATAGGTGATTGATTGTTTTTCAGTTGTGTCTGCTTTGTCCTGACCCTATTTGGGATTTTCTTGGCAAAGATACTGGAGTGGTTTGCCATTTCTTTCTTCAATTCATTTACAGATGAGGAAACTGAGGCAAATAGGGATAAATGACTTGTCCAGAGTCACAGAGCCAGGAAGTTTCTGAGGACAGATTTGAATCCAGGTGTTTCTTACTCCAGGCCCAGTGCTCTATCTACTATGCTGGCACCTCTCTGCTTAGTTAAATGTAGAGAATTACAACCAGAATTGATCACTAGGTGAAGACGTTTTCTTTTTTGACTCCAGTAACTCATAAGGACCATCTGCTAGGGGATGGCGTGGCTTCAATCAGTAGAGCAGAGGGAGTGTCCACCCTGATGAAATCAGAGTTCTATGAAACAGACATGGAAACGAAATTAGAAATGGAAAATATCTATTTCCTGCCCTTGTTGCATTTTGAGAGTCACAGGAAGATTAAGTTCTCATCCATCTCATTTTCAGACATCAACAGCGGTTAAAGAAGATGACCTGCCCACATTATATAATTGCAATGAGGCCATTTTTAGGGAACTTGACATTCAATGGTGCTTTGGACGCTCAAAATGACAAAACTCTAAGAAATAAAATGATTCTCAACATTTATTTTACTGTTGAACCATTTGGGCTATTAAAAGTTAGACAATTTATTATAGAGAAACAGTTTATGTTTCCCCATTTCTAAAAATAAATAAATAAATGGAGAAATAGGGTAATATTTCTTGAAAGACAAATGGCTACAGACATCAAAGGGACTATTTGCTAAAAGCCAAAATGAGTTGGGGCTTAAAATATAGCCACTTTATGATGTCCTCTGCAGCTTCTTAGTATTCCACATTTTATGGGATAGAAGAGAAAGTATCTTCTTCTGGTTTAGGATATGGTCTGTTTAAGACACTTATGTCTATCAGTCCTGCTTGTTAGTACTTGAGATATTTCCTTGGATCCAATGGAAACTGAGAGTTTGGATGGTTTAATGAGCTAATCTGAGCATCAGACCTATGTGACTTTAGGGAAATCGCATAATCTTTGTGGCCTCAGTTTCTCTGGCCCATTTTTAATATGAAAGAATTGGACCAAGATGACCTTTACTGACCCTTTGAGCTCTAAATTTGTAAGACTATTTGTGTTGTCTCTCTTTAGAGCTCCTAGATTCATAAAATCATAAAACTGGAAGAGACTCTTAGAGATCACATTTAATTAACCCTTTGCTTTTCACAGATGAGATCACTTAGGGCTAGAAAAGATGAAGTGATTTGTTTAACATCACACATCTAGTCAGTAGCAGAACTAGAATTAGGTAGAATTGCAGGTCTCTTGTCTCCTAGTTCAGGATTCTATTTACTTTCACGTCCATCTATCAGACTCAATCTCTTAACTTTCCCCTCCTACTAAAGAGCTGGTCATCATTAGTTATTTGGCCAGAGGGCAATGTCTAAATAATTTATACCTCTTCTTTGAAAGCACCAGTCTCTGTAATGCCCTAGATGTTTGACCTTGAAAATATAACAGATTCTTTTCCTCTTCATGAGTCATTTCATTCTTTCTGTTCCTGTCTGAAGAGGTAGTGATATCTATGGTATCTGATGTTCTCACAGGGGATCTATATGTATCCAGTAGCTAGACACTATTTATAACTATTTCAAAATATTTGACAAAAAGACCCACTCCATATTTTCATCTTCTCTATTTATGGAAAAGAAAACCCCCAAAGGGATCATGAGGAGTCAGACATGACTGAAAATAACTAAACAAGAAAATAACAAATTGTTTAAATACAACTTGTATTTGTATTTAAATTTATTTATAAATAAATTAATAATCAATAAAATTATGTTATAATAGTACATTATTTATTATATATTACATAAGTTTATACTATATGCTATATATAATATAATATTATATTATATAGTATGATAAATTATAATTATCATAAATAATATTATCACAATAAATTATAATAAAAATTACAATAAATAATATAAATTTATTTATCTATTTCTATTTCTTCCAAATATATAATTTCCAAATATATCCTTGCCTCCCTATCACCCAGCAACCCATCTTTTGTTCACAAAAAATAAAAATGTGAGAATAAAAGGCAGTTCATCAAAGCCAACCTACACACTAACCTAATCTGACAGTTTGTTATGTATGTTTCACAATAGCCCCATAATTCTTCAAAGAAGGGAGGGAGATGCATTTTCTTATCTCTTTTTTTGGGGGTTGAACTAGCTATAAAATCTTAAGTTTCATTTGAAGAGGTGGTGATAGCTGGTGGGTTTCTCCCCCCCCCCCCCAATTTCCATTTCTGTAAAATTGTAGGAATAGCTAGGTTGGAGTTCAAATGTTAGAGTTCTTGTTCTTCTCAAAACACAGCCGGTTTAGCTTAGAGCCCTCCAAATATCTCCAAATCCAAAGGTTCTGTCCTTTAGCCTCTGCCTCTGCTTTCTTCAGCCTCCAACCAGCACAGAGATGGAATGAATCTCTTGTCTCCTTCACTTGGGGCTCGGCTAGCTTTCTGGTGAGTCTTTCAGACCAGCTTGGTCTCAGTGGGGGAAGTGCAGGAGCCCAGCCACCAACTACAGTGGATAGAGTATGGACCTGGAGTTAGGAAGGCTTATTTTCAGAGTTCAAATCTGGTCTCAGACATTTAGTAGCTCTGTGACCCTGGACAAGTCACTTAACTTGGCCTGTTTTCTCATCTGTAAAATGAGCTGGAGAATGAAATGACAAATCATTCTAGTATCTTTACTAAGAAATGATTCAAATGGGTCATGAAAAGTTGGACATGACTGAAATGATTGAACAACAAAGTCATTGGGTATATTCTACTTGGTTCACTCTAATCAGTTCATATAAATTTTCCCATGCTTCTCTGAGTTCTTTATAATCATTGCTTCTTCCATTGCATTTATGTACCATGATTTTTCTAACAATTTCCTAGTCAGTGGGCATTTCTGTTTTCCTTTAGATTTGTAGTTGGACTTTATGAGGCTCCTCAAAAACTAGATCACATCAGGCTGATCTGGCTACTTTTATTAACCTGGACTATGTCATAGTGGAAAGACTTATGAACTTAGAATCAGGAATCGAGGTTCAATGTGCCTCTTACACTAAGGATAAGTTATAGATAGGCAATTCCATTTTTGACCATCCTCCTGGTGGCTCTCCTGCCTCCTGTACTCCTCTGCTAAGATCAAGGCTAGTCCCGAGGTCGTCCAGAAAGCTAGTCCAAACCTAAAGCACTATTTAAATGTCAGGTCCTTTTTTGAAAAACAATTATTATTGGAAACCAGAAGGGGCTGGTAGAAAGTTGAGTCCCAGGACTTGCTGGTAGAAGAAAAAGATTGAAGTCATGGATGAGATGGGAATTACTAGCATTTGAGTGGGGGGAATTGAAGGTAAAAGCCTAGGATCAAAGCAGCATGGTATTTTTGAGGGTCTTTGAGTATAGATCAGATGACCACCTGTCAGTTATTATCTGAAAAGAATTCCTGTTCAGTTGCAGATTAAATTACCTGACCACTGAAGTTCCTTTCAATTCTGAGATAAATATGAATAATTGAACCTGGCTTCCCTGTTACTATCAAGGATATCACCATTCTTCCAATCACCCAGATTTGAAACCTCTGTGTAATTCTTGGATCATTTCTCTTCCTTACATCCTGGAATCAATCAGTTGCCAAGCTTTGTAATTTCTCTTCCTATTATATTTCTTGTATACATACCCATCTTTCCATCTACACAGCTACCTTATCTTTGACCTTCATTATTATAATAGTGTTCTAATTGGTTTCCCTTCCTCAAGTCTCTCCACTTCAATCTGTTCTACACTTGACTATCATTTTCCTAAAATGAAGATCTCATCACCAACAAATAAATTCAATGACTCTTTATTACCTCCAATACAAATATGTTACTCTTTGTTCAACACTTAAAGTATTCACTACTTGACATTTTCCTATCTTTCCAGTCTTCTTTCATTTTAATCATCTCCATGTATTCTACTATCCAGCAGTCCTACAGTATGTTCCTTAAAAATTACTCTTCATTTCCCATTTCTGTGCCTTTGCCTTGGCTATTCTCTATACCTAGAATGTTCTCCAACACAATCTTTGTATTCCTGGGAAAAAAACTTAGACCCAAGTGCTGCCTTCTCCAGGAGAACTTTCCCATTTTTTCCTCATCCTCCTTAACTGGTAGTGCCATGTACTCTATATGTGTATGTGACTTATATGTGACATATATATTATGTACACAATATTTCCCTTTTAGAATGTAAATTCTTTGTGGGTAAGAATCATTATTTTTTCTTTTTGGCATCCTCAATGTCCTTTATACATAGTAAACATTTAATAAACATTGTTGATTGATTGATCAACAATAGGCTGAAATGTTCAGGATCTGTAGATATAGATGAGGGTATACTTGTGTGGTCTCAGCTTTATGAGTTCTTATGTTTTTATTTCATTTCTTTTCTTCTCCTGTGAACAGATGGTCAAATGTCACTTATTACTATCATTGTGACTTGCTACTAGGGCATGCTTAAAGCTCCATTTTCTTTGCTGTTGGCTGGGAGACTAGATTGTCAAACTTATTAGAATTGCATGCAAATTTAGGACAAATAGGCTCAAAGTAGAATGTGGAAGGGTTCCCAATATGCATGAGTTATGCATCCCAAAATGAATGAGTTATGGACTTTGTCAATCTGCTTTTTGGCTACTCTGAGGTCTTAAAAAATCTTTCTTTTCTTCTTTCCCTTCTCTTTTCCTTTTCTTTTCCTTCCCTTCCCTTCCCTTCCCTTCCCTTCCCTTCCCTTCCCTTCCCTTCCCTTCCCTTCCCTTCCTTTCCTTTTTCCTTTCCTTCCCTTTCCCTTTCCCTTCCCTTCCCCTTTCCCTTTCCTTCCCTTCCCCTTTCTTCTTCCCTTCTCCTTTCCCTTCTCTTCCCTTCCCCTTTCCCCTCCCCTCCTCTTCCCTTCCCTTTCCTTCTCTTCCTCACCCCTCCCCTTTCACCTTCCTTTCCCCTTTCACTTTCCCTTCCCCTTTCCCTTTCCCTTCTCCTTTCCCCTTTCTTTCCCCTTCCCCATTTCCTTCCCTTTTCCTCCCTTCCCCTCCCCGTTTTGTTCTTTTCTTTTCTTCTCTAATCTGTGTTCTGGATAATCAAATTTGCCTGATCAGAAATCCCTTCTTGAGTATAGTGTCATTTTATCACAAAAGTTAAGAATATGCTACTTGAAAAGGGCACATTTAAGGGCAAGGACAAAAATCAGTTCTGTTATGAAATTTTCTTGTGAAAATCCTAAAACAACCCAGTGACTGACAGAGACATGGGGTAGAATGAATATAGATGTCACTTAGATATTTTGGAAAATAATTGCTCAAAATCTATATTACTTGCATATATTGCTGCTGTAATTATCAAGTGACTCTTTCTAATCAACTTGCTAAGACCCAAACAGCTTAACATAGAAATTATTCACCTGAGATGTGCTTTCATTTAGCATTCTTAAAAAATGCACATTTTAAAAGAAGACTTTTTAGCACTGAATAAAAACTCATGTCAAGATAAGTTGGCAGTTCATTGGAAAGGTTGTATAAAAAGGAGCCAGGAGCCAGATGGCTAGATTGAATTTAAGAGATTATGGAGGGGAGGACAGGGATCTGATATTTGCTTTTTTGTGTGACCCTGATACTTAGTACTATGTCTGGCCTGTAATAAGCTTATTATTAATATCTTGTTGACTGACTTACTGACTGACTGGTGATATGAATGATAAAGAATTGCAAAGCATGGGTAATCTAAAACAGAGTTATATTGTCCTAGAGGGCAAAGTGACATTTCTCCAATTGTATGAAAAGTCTGCTTTTCCTTTTGTGTTTTTTCTAATGTAGAAATGAAAAAGCAATGATGCCTCTCTTGAGAGTTCTATTAACTGTGCCACCTAATATCTCTTAGCTTCCTCCTCTATAAAATGAAAGGGATGGGCTTCCAGCTCTAAATCTATTGTCTTTTGAGTATCAACTTCAGCACCAGGAACAGCTCCCTACAAAGAGAGGCCTATTAAAAACGAGACTAAAGAATGTCAAAAGGCTTTGGTGCCTTCTGGTATCTCCACATGGATTTGTCTTCATTCTCCCAGGGCTTTGGAGAGGCTATGCTGACTGTCTGGATGGCTTTGCTTCTTATCTTACCTCTGCTGCACAGACTATCCTTCTTTTAAAGCTTAGCTCAAATGCTACTTCATACAGAAGACTTTCTTGGTCTCTTCCTCTCTACATTTCCCTTCTTCCTCCCCTCCTCCCTCCCCCCCCAGTTGTTAATACTCTGCCTTTTGAAATAATTTTGATTGTTTTGTACAAACTTTGTATTTATTTACCTGTGGCCATGTTTTCTCTCCCTGCTAGAGTGGAGAATAGGATTCTTGAAGATAGAATCTATTTTGACTTTCATTTCTATTGCCATAACTTAATAAAAGAGCCTTGCAGGAGGTATATCATCTTCTCTGTATCTCTTCTGTGCTTTTATTTATATATATTTGTTTTCTCCATTAGAATGTAAGCTTTCTCACAGCAGTGAGAACTTTTTCTTTTCTTTGCATTCCTAGTGCACAGTGCACAGTGCCTGAGACAGTAAATTCATTCATTCTCCCTATCTTTCTTCCTTCCTTCCTTCCTTCCTTCCTTCCTTCCTTCCTTCCTTCCTTCTTTCCTTCCTTCCTTCCTTCCTTCCTTCCTTCCTTCCTTCCTTCCTTCTTTCCTTCCTTTCTTCTTTCCTTCCTTTCTTCTTTTCTTCCTTCCTTCTTTTCTTCCTTCCTTCTTTCCTTCCTTCCTTCCTTCCTTCCTTCCTTCCTTCCTTCCTTCCTTCCTTCCTTCCTTCCTTCCTTCCTTCCTTCCTCCTTCCTTCTTTCCTTCCTTCCTTCCCTCTGTCCTTTCATTTTTTCCCTTTGTAAGTAACATTTATCTTACAGAATTATTGTAATTAATTGTATTTATTACTATATTTTACAGTATAATTTACTGTATAAATTACAATTTATTATTGTAATTAATCAAATCTTACATACAAAGTGCTTTGCAAACCTTAAAGTACTATATAAATGCTATTTATGTATAATAATTCTATAAAGGGCTGTTATTATTATTAAAGTGGAAAGAACTGGAAACATAATTAATGTAAGTTATATATGGGAGGATGTTTAAAGTACTCTTCCATATACATCAATTGCAAGTCTCTTCAGTATGGATAGATGACGAAGTATGAACGTTTATGTATATATGTGACATTATTATTGACTTATTCTTCATTTAGTTGTGTTAAATTCAGCAGTTATGAGATTGTTTTTTTCCTCCTAGATACCAAACCTGCAATTTGGATATGTTGCCAAGAGATGGCAATATTTCTATCAGATGATTTGTTCTTTCCTTTGAGACCTTGACTAGAATTATGATTTTTCAGATCTTTTCTTTTTTAAAAAATATGATAATTCTTTATTAACATAGACAAGCTATAATGCTAAATGTGATGCACAAATAAACATATTTCAATGAATCAGATATCCAGGCACAATCTGGAACTTTTCTTAGTAATTAGTAACTGTGAGATTGCTAGACTTTCATTTATGCATATGATTTTTTTTTTTTTTGCTGAGGCAATTGGGATTAAGTGACTTGCCCAGGGTTACACAGATAAGAAGTGTTCAATGTCTGAGACCAGATTTGAATTCAGGTCCTCCTGACTTCAGGACTGGTACTCTATCCATTGCACCACTAGCTGCCCCTATGCATATGATTTTCAAGAATGAAATCCCTGGCTCTGGGCCCCATCTAACTCTGAATTTCCACAAAAATGATGCACTATTTTCCTCAATACAAAAATCTTTTAAGTCTTTGTGATTGAGCACTGTGATTTACTTTGGAGTTTGTGTACCCATGGCTTTAGTTTCTTTCACAGCTGTGTTCTTAGTTTGGGGATCGCTCTCTGAAATCCACAAAACTCACTTGGATAAGCTGGCTGTTTCCTGGCCCCCTCCATTCTTCTGCCTAACATCCTTTTCAAACCTTTTTTGTCATTTCAATATCCCATGGTAGAAACTTTGTATTTTCTGGCTGTGTTCAATTGAACTTGAGTCTAGTACCTCCCTGTAAATGATATCAGAATGAGAATGCTATCACATTTGCCCAAGTGAGATCCTAACTGCTCCTTATAGAACCTATAACCATTACTCAGTCCACAAATTCACATTTATTAATCACCTACTGTGTATTAGGCACCAGTGATATCACTGAACTTCCCGAGTGTGAACATGATAAATGACCCAGATATTAAGTCCCTGATAGATTTTTTTGGATTAAATACAAGAGGCCATTCTAATTCTTACTGTCTTCATCACTGAATAGACAGACATTGCCTCAATCAAACTGAGACTTGTTAAAGACCTTTTAAAAAGGCCAAAGCTTCCCACTGCATCGGGGTCACATCTAGTTATCCTGATCTCTATCTGGCCACTGGACCCAGATTCTGGAGGAGAAAGTGAAGCTGGTGACTTTGCACAGTCCATCTTCACTTAAATCCAATTCACTTGCATGTCATGATATCACCACCCTGACATCATGATCCCCTTCAAGAATGAGGGACAAAGACAATAACAATAACGAGGAAGAGGAGAGAAAAGGACAAGATCTTTGTGGAATTTTGTCCTATCAAGTCATACGATTATAAATTTAGAAGCAGGGAAATAACATGGAGGCCACTGAGTCCAGCCCCAGATGAAGAAACAGTTTCAGAGAAATGGTTGGCCTAATGGTATCTAACTAGTTGGTGTTTGAAGTAGGATATGAACCTCAGTTTTCTTGACTTCAAGTCCAGTGTGCTTTTTATTACATAAAGGCTGAAGTAGTCCTTTAACAACCATCTTAATTTTTGTTGTGACTTGACACCATCAATTTGAACTTCTGGCCACTATTTTCTTACTGTCACTCAAATCTTTCTCTTTGCATAGTTCACACATGTCATAATGGATGCTGATTGCTTTAATTATCATTGGTCTGTCTGACTCATTGATGAAAATCTTTAAGTTTCTAAATTACAGTTATTTTCTAAAATATCTACTATTTCAGTTTTTCCTTCAGTGAGGTGTCTGAGTAAGGAAAGAGAAGGACAGTGTCTCTGCTTTGCTGCTTTTCTAGAGTCAATCTTTTTCTGCATTGCAGTCACATTACAGTCTTGGTGATGAAAGCTTACAGTAGCAATATGAATCCCTTTGAGAAAGTAAGATATTCTCATTTATATATGTGTAAGACCCAAGCAGAAGAAAACTGGGCAATGTGGTGTGTTGGAAAAGAAAATAGTATTGGAGGCAGCACTGCTGGGTTCTGCTCCTATTACTGCTAATAACAAATTAATGAATCATGGGCAAGTCATTATCTCTCATTGGATCTCAGGTTTTTCATTTGTAAAATTGGTTGGTCATTGGAATCTAGGATGATCTTTTTTTATGAATCTAATTCCTTCCTTCCTTCCTTCCTTCCTTCCTTCTTCCTTCCTTCCTTCCTTCCTTCCTTCCTTCCTTCCTTCCTTCCTTCCTTCTTTCTTCCTTCCTCCTTCCTTCTTCCTTCCTTCCTTCCTTCCTTCCTTCTTCCTTCCTTCCTTCCTTCCTTCCTTCCTTCCTTCCTTCCTTCCTTCCTTCCTACCGCCCTTCCTCCCTCCCTTCCTTCCTCCCTCCCTCCCTCCGTTCCTTCCTCCCTCCCTCCCTCCGTTCCTTCCTCCCTTTCTCCCTCCCTCCCTCCCTCCCTTTCTCCCTTCCTCCCTCCCTCCCTCCCGTCCTTCCTTCCTCCCTTCCTTCTTCTCTTCTTTACTTTTCTAAAAGTGTCACCCTTTTTCTTACACTTAGCTCTTAATCAGAAGAAAAGCCATCAGAAAGGAAGTAATTTTCTATTTAGCATTTTAAAAGGAGTCAGCTGGAAGGTCCTCTAGTTGGTCTTGTGTGGAAAGGTGAAGAACTTACAGATTAAGCACATATTGATCAGAGATTGTTAACTAAAGTAGGTCAGGCCTATAGGCCCCAGTCACGTGATTTTAGACAAGACCTGGACTGCATTCCATTGTCCAAAGAAGGAATTAAATGGCCGAAGCTGTATATCACCTTTTTCACTGCATTCCACTGACCAAATAGGGAGATAAAGGTTTATGTAACCAATCACAACCTATAGAGGGTGGGATGTGGGGGTTCTTTGTCTGAAATGTATAAAAGTTATAAGCATCTTCAAGTGAATGACTATCCTCCCGTGGGTATCCTTGCTGTCCTTTCAGGCCCACAGACCAGGACGGTCCGCTTCTCAAGATTCTAATAAATTCTTTCTGTACATCATTTGGAGTGACTCCTGAGTAGTCATTTTGGGTAGGTGCAATTCCCCCAAACAATCTTTATTAACATGTAAACTCCATGGAAGAGTTTAAACTCTTCACCTGATTCCCTTAGCAGTAGTTAGTTTTAACAACATGCAATGTTTTCAGTCTGCTTTGTGATGCACTACACTTCTGAAATGGCTTGTACATTTGCCAGAAACCATTATACATTGAACAGCACTTTCAAAAAAAGAATATTTGAAGTTTCTAAGTGCAAAATGAGCAATGGTTACCTTTGTTCTTAATGGGAGCTGTTCAGTCCAGCTTGGTATTCTCCATAAGAAGGATGAATTCTGCTAAAGACTCCCAGTCTTGTTTTGGACTATCAGAATTATATTGAGAATCCTGGATCCAGGAATCTATGGCTATGCCATTCAGACCACAGTGGATAGTTTTCTTCTACAACTCATGGAAATCTAATAACAGCCAAGAGCACCCTGGATACTGCATCCAGTTCCTTCTCCATCTTACTTTTCTTTCCTTAGTTTTTGTAGCAAGCAGCATGGTAGAGTGAAGATGATTGGATCTCCAGAGAGAAAACTTGGGTTCAAATTCTGTCTCTAATATTTAAGCTTCAGTTTCCTTCCATGTGAAAGAAAAAGGCTGGTCCTTTCTGGGTCTCTGATTTCTTATCTAAATCATTTAGGTACATGATGGATAAAGTGTTAGATTTTGAGTCAGAAAGAGATAATTTCCCTCATTTACTATTGATGTGACTCTGAACAAGACTCTTAGGCTCTCTCAATCTCAGTTTCTGCATCTATAAAATAGGAATAATAATAGCTGCTGCCTCCCAATGTTGTTGTGAAACTCAAAGGAAATAGCATAAGCAAAGTTCTTTGCAAACCTTGAATTTATAAGGTTTGCATAGAAAGTTAGCATTGTTAGTATGTTTGTTTTCCCATTGTATTTATTTCCCTCTCAGACAATGCCCCTTCCCAGGGAGATTTTATTTTAAAGTGAATATCCTTTATCTTAAGTTTCTTGGAAGTATGATACCCTTGAGCTTTCTCCAAGGAACAGCAATCTCCATCCTTGTTGTTGTAGGCTTGAAGCTCTTATTTTAGGGCAAAGCTAATCCCTGCCCATCTAAACCAGTAAGGCTTTTAAAGGATTAAATTTCCAGGGAATATAAACTTTATGAACTGGCAGAAGGAATTGCTAAGAAAATTCTCTATACTTACCCAAATTTCTCTCCATATACTTTCTGAAGCCCAGAATTCCTTGCAGAAGGGACAACATATTGTATTTCGCTATTTGGGGAGATCAGTAGGTGGTGTATTACCCAGCTTCTGAAACTGTAGATCTCATAACTGAATGTGGAAGTCATGAAATTAATGACTTATTATCAGTAAATGTTTGATATGTATACCTTTCTCACATACTTATATACCTGCGATCACAGAAAATTTTCTCAGGTGAAGAGGTTCATGAGTGGAATAAGTCTACAAAGCCCTGGTATAGTAGAGAGAACATTGGGTTTGGAGTCAAGAAGTCTGGAGTTTAAATCCAATTTCAAGCACTCAGTAGTTAGCTGTATGACTCAGAAAATCATTTATACCTACTCATCCTCAGTTTCCTCAACCATAAAATGGGGATACTGTTTCCTTATGTGCAAAATCAAGAAAACAAGAAGAACTTAGCTCATCTCCCAGAGTTATTGTGAGGATAATATCAGGCAATATTTGTAAAGTGCCTTGCAGATTTTTATAAAGGCTATTTATTAGCATGTAGTATTGTGCAGTGAGAAAAAGAGACTGTCTTATATTGACACTGGCTTCTAGGAAATTTCAGAAGCCAGATTTGATCGAGGTTCTGAGTCTTGAGATGATGAAAATAGTCATGGGGAAAATAGGATTCTAAGATCACACTTAGAGTTAGAGAACTGGTAAGCTATCTAGTACAGCCTCCTTCATTTTGCAGATGAAAAAGTTGAGATCCAAGAAGGGAAACGACTTACTCAGTGTCAGCAAGTAATCTATTGAGATTAGGAAGGGACCCCAAAAGGTTGGGGGTCACAAACCAGTGTTGTAAGGTATCTCAAAAGAGTTTGCAGGCTTGAATCCATATCTAAGTCAAGGGGCAAAGTTTATTGTAATTGTAATGCCAATTGAAGCTGGCTAAAATCCAGAAGATTTAGCAAAGAACCTGAAGTAAGGAGACACATTCATCTAATTCTTCATGTTATAGCTATGCTAATTTTATGGCCTATGGATAGAATGAAGGAGTATTCTCAAGACTTTGGTTATCACTGACCAACAGACAATAATGTTTGTAGGACTATTCTAAGGCCAGAAGACTCACTGACAGACAGAACAATAGTCTCAGGATCACTAATATATCTTCCCTAAAGTTTAAGGAAGAACATATTAGTATATTCCTAGGACAGAGGACTTTTATAATCTGACAGAACAATAGCCTTCTTAGATCAGAGGGCTTCAGGATCAGATTCCAAAGCTAGAAGATTTAGAATCACTGACAGATTGTTAGAATAGAAGCACCCTAAGGTCAGGGGACCTTAAAATTATTGCTATCTCCCCTAGAAGCTATATTACATCAAATCAACATGTTCTTATTAAGTGCTTACTATATTCTTTGCTAAGAACTAGGAATACAAAAGAAAGTAAGAATATAGTCTCTGTTTTCATAGATCTGAAAATTGAATGAGAGAGACAACATACAAACAATTATGAGCTTATAATACATATAAGCTCCTAATTATATTATAATATAGAATATATATTATAAGCTCATTATATATATGTATATATATGTATGTATGTGTGTATATGACCAATGGGAGATAATCTCAGAGTCCCCCGAAAAATGGAGAATGGTGGTGATGAGAAATCAGCAAAGACTTCTGGCAGAAGGTGAGATTTGTGCTGAGTCTTGGAGGAAGCCAGAGAAACCAGGAAATGGGGAAGGTGCAGAGTTTTCTAGGCATTTAAAAATATTTTATTTCCTCCAATTTACATGTAGACACAATTTTAACATTCATTAAAAAAGTTTTGCATTCCAAATTTTCTCTCTTCCTCACCTTTCCACTTCCTGAGACAGTAAACAATTTGTTATTAGGTTATAGATGTTCAGTCATGCTAAACATATTGCCATATTAGTCATGTTGTAAAAGAAGACATAGACCCCAAAGGGGAAAAAACATGAATAAAATGTAGAAACTAAATAATACGCTTTGATCTGCATTCAGGCTCCATCAATTCTTTCTTTGGAGACAAATAGCATTTTTCATCATGAGTCCTTTGGGATTATCTATTGCTGAGAATAGCTAAAGCATTCACAGTTGATCATTGTACAGAATTATAGTCCCTATATGCAATGTTCTCCTGGTTCTGTTCACTTTACTTTGCATCATTTTGTACAACTTTTCCCAGAGTTTTCTGAAGTTTGCTCATCATTTTTTATAGCACAATAATGTCCCATCACAATCATATACCAAAACTTGTTCAGCCATTCTTCTTCATTTGATGGGCATCATCTCAATGTCCAATTCTTTGCCACTACAAAAAGTTGCTGCCCTTTCCATCAAGTCAAACAAGAAGGCAGAGGAAAGATGCAAACAAAAGTTTTCTAATTCCAAATTTAGAGTTCTTTTCTCTTATGTCACCTTGCTTCCAAATTCCATAATGAAATTTTGCCTATTATGTGTTTTTGTCCAAGGATTATCCGAAAGTCTGGTTCTGAAGCCATATCACGATGTAGAGGAGGTCCTGAGTTTTGAAGCGTATGCCAGTGAAACTTAAGTTGCAGTAGGTGCCACCAAAAACAAAGGAAACAAAAGGAGTCCCCACCTTGCAGTCTAATAAACAATATATGATTATATACAGATATGTATATATAATAAAACAAAAAACACAGTGCATACCCTAATAAATATAACAAATAATATATATTAAATATTAATACTATAATATATAACATAATAGATATAAATAATAATATAATATAATAAAAATGAAAAGACAGCCCCCGTCCTAAAGGAGCTTACTTTCTAATTGAGGAAGATAAGGGAACAAGAAAGGGAAAAAGCATTCATTAAGCTTCTACTATTGAAGGGTGCTGTTCTTCATTGACTCTGGACTGAATGATTTGGATGATAGTTCTTTCGGTTAGCTAGCTTATTATTAAATTCTCCACTTTAAAATTAAACTAGTCTCTACTCACTTTAGTTTCCCTGGCATTACACTCCCTTTCTGCCTTCCTTCCTTCTTTCCCCCTCTTTCTTCTTTCTTTAACATTTTTTAGTGAGAGGCAGTGTGATATACTTATAGAGAACTTGTCTTGAAGCCAGGGATGACTGGATTCAAGTGTAATCTCTGCTATATACTGGTTGTGTGTCCCTGGCAATGTACTTGACCTCTTGGTGAGGGCTCTAGGGAACTTTAAGACCTCAAGAAGATGATGATTTGCATTAATAGAGGGAATTTACTCACTGAGTGGTTCCATATATAGGTTACAAAATTGCAACTCTAGACTTTTAATTTCAACTGAATTTCTTTCATTTTACCTGAGTTCAGGTGTCTCTTAATGTACATTTTGGTTATTCCTGATTCTGCTTTTGTCATCCTTCATAAATGTATGTATATTTTCCCAGGTTTATCAGAATTTCTCATATTTGATGTTTCTTGTAGTGCAATACCATTGATAATCAAATTCTACAATTTAGCCATTCTCCAATTAGCCATTCTTCCTTATTTTTTCAATAGGATATTAAATGAAAGATTTTATTACTTATATTGCTAATATAATTAGAATAGGCATTTATATTGCCATTTAAAATTTGCAAGCACCTTATAAATATCATCTCATATGATCCTCATGACAAATGGAGAGGTAGATATTACCATTATTATAAATTAGAGGCAGTTCAATAGTATAGTAAATAGTGTGCTGGACTCAGAGTTGGGAAGACCTGAGTTTAAATCCTCCACCAAACATTTACTAGCTATGGAGTAGAGCAGGCCTTCTTAAACATTTTCCATTTATAACCTCTTTTTGCCTGAGAAATTTTTGTGTGACCTCTAATATACAGGTATATAAAATAGATATATGGGGCTTGGTTATCATTCATAGAATTATAGAGGAAACAGTATCAACTCTTGAGTCAGAGGAATTGAATTTCAAATCTTGACTCCAGGACTTACTTTTATGACTTTAGATAAATCACTTAATCTTGAAGCACCCCAGTTTCTTTATCAGTAAAAGGAGGGGATGATACAAGATGGTCTCTGGGGAACCTTACAGCTATGGATAATAAGCAAGTCCTGTCAAAGTCAATAGGAAGATTCTGTGTTTTCATACAAATTGATTTCTTAACAGGCTATACTTTATTGTTCTCTCCCAAATCTCAGAAACTTCTTCATCCTAGAAGCTCACTCCATCCTTAGAATTCACACATTAGAAGTATCTTCTTCCTTAGTAGAATTCCTGATTGGATGGCTCCTCCAAGAACTTCCATTTATAAGAGGGTCCCAGGCCAACTATTTTTCCATTCTTTAGCCTTTCAGACTTCACCATCGTACTCCCTAGCCAGTTCTTCATCCTCTATCCCCTTTTCCAGTCCCCTATTAATGTGTTATCTAGGTGGTACAGTGGATGGAAAGCTGGGCCTGGAATCAGAAATATCTCTATTCAAATTGGACTCACACTAGCTATGTGACTTTGAGCTAGTCACTTAACCTCTTTCACTCTCTTTTCTCAGCTGTAAAATAGGTATAATAATCTTCCCAAGGCAGTCCTATAAATCAAATGGAATTATAGATGTAAAGCACTTAGGATATACCTAGTACATAGTAGTGAGGTACCTTGATCTTTGTGGAGGATGGGCCACCTGGCCTGGAGAAATTCCTAAAAATGATCCCCACCCTCCTACCTGGTTCCCAAGGGAATCTCCCACCTCCAATTAATCTGAGAATCACTTTGGTCTGGGAAATAATCACCCCTTTTATTGATTTGAAAAATAGTTCCCTAATGTTCCCTAGCCCCAAACCATAGAAGGCTAATAAAAGACAAGATTCTGTACCCAAATCTTTGCTAACTCCTATCAGGAATAACCCACTGAAGGAAGTTGTTTCTCAGTGAAATAAATCCTTTTTTTTTTTTTTTTTTGCCAAAAACCTCACTTGGAGATTGGGACTGTGACACTGGCCTGGGGACCCCATCACTATTAGGGTATTCTCTCCCCTTGTCTCTCACCCCTCAACAGTAGGAGCTTAATGAATGCTTTTCCCTTTCTTGTTCCCTTATTTTCCTCACTTAAAATGTAAGCTCCTTTAGGACAGGGGCTGTCTTTTCATTTTTATTATATTATATTATTATTTATATCTATTATGTTATATATTATAATATTAATATTTAATATATTATTTATTAGGTAGGGTATGGACTGTGTTTTTTGTTTCATATATATATATAAAATCATATATTGTTTATTAGTCTATAAGATGGGGATTCCTTTTGTTTCTATTTGTATCTCCAGTGCTTAGCACAGTGTCTGGCACATAGTAGGAGCTTAATAAAAGCTTATTGAATGTCTATTTTGATTTATTTATAACAGTTGTGGGAGATCTAAAGTGGAGAGAGGCGTTGTTGAAATTTCCTGGATAATTACTTTAATTCACATTAGCGGAAGCACATCAAGACAAGCACGCTCCAGCACTCTAACAGAAGTACCTCTGATGCCCCAAGAGTGGTAAGCTGGAGAAATCTGCATTTTTGCCTCTTTCTCATTAATCTGAATGCTACTTAGAATGGATTTAATAAGCGATGATATGCAAAGAGATGAAACATACCAATTATTTTCCTATAATGCTATAAGACTTTTACAAGTGCTTCCCTCTGATGTCTAATCTCCTAAATCACGCACTAAAGAACCGATACTCACTTTGATTCGACAGGCCCGTCCTTCTTGTTAAGGAGGGATAAAGCAACTCCCCGCCCCCAACCTTGAGAGTTGGATTCTCTCAAAAGCCAGGAAAAATTCTCCCCAGACTCAAAGCATCCATTTTCGTGGCCCGAGGCCTGCTCTGGATCATTGATTCATCTGTAGCCCAGTTTGCCTCTTGTTATAGAGTCTGCATTCAGTGACTTTGCCTTATTGATGCTATTGGAGATGGAAAAGGAGAGAGTAAACGGAGAGAGAAAGGAGATTGATGGAGAAAGAAGGGAGCAAGAAAGATATATAGATCATAGAACAAGACAAAAAGTCCCCCCAAAGATTATATACACATATACAAACACATAACGCACACACAAACACACACGCGCAACACATCACACATGTGTGCAGTGCACACAAACATGTTTACATGCACACACATACAGCACACACGATACATATACACACTCATACTATACACACACACGCACACACATGTACCATACATGCAACCCGTGTTCACACAATACACACGTGCACAAGAACACATACACATGTATGTGCACATACATGTTTATGCACACAAATAATGTACAATCACACAGGCATATATACATATGTACAAAATATATAACATATATACACACATATATGCACAAAATAGACATACATACATATATACATGCATATATATACACACACTCATATACACGTGTGTGTGTGTGTGTGTGTGTGTGTGTGTGTGTAGCTAGGTAAGGTAATAGATAGAACACTAGACCAGGAGTTAAGAAGAGTCAAGTTCAAAGCAAGCCTTATATCCCTCCTTCCTCTGTGGCTTTGGGCAAATTACTTATTCCCTGCCTGCCTATTTTCTTGACTATAAAGTGGGGGAAAAAACAGTACTTTTTTCCAGGGTTGCTGTGAAGAAAAAAATGAGATAATAGTTGTAAAACACTTTATACCTTAAAGAGCTATGTAAGGGCTAGCTGTTATTCTTATTATCATGTAGAACTTTTAGAGAAAGAAACATACATAGACATACACAGAGATACAAATAGAGACACAGAGACAGGAAAGGAAAAAGAAAGGAAATAGAATTTATTAAGTGCCAGCTATGTGCTAGCTGTACAATCAAGCAAGCAAACACTAAGAAAGGGAGAGATATTTTCATTCATTACTTCCATCAACTACTTGTGTGACAGCTCTGGAAAATTTACTTAATTTCTCTGAGCCTCAGTTTCTTCATCTGTAAAATTGGGGGGGGGTTTGGATTTGATGACCCTTAGAGTTTCTTCCAGGTTACAAATAAAGATCTCATTCTGACACAGTCATAACTGGCCAAATCATAGGTTATGTCTCCTAACAAATCAAAAGCAAATGGAATGCCATAGAATAATACTACCTTTATAATAGTGTTTTTGATTGATTGGTTTATTAATAGAATGCTCTATTCATAGCAACAATTGCGACAGTACAGATATTATTCCAATATAACAGGTGAAGAAATTGAAACTTGGGTAAATTATTTTACTAGTCAAGTCAATTTTTAAAAACTGGACTCATTATTTCATCAGTCCAAGAATTGTCTAGTAAATCCCTCTCCCAGTGGCCTTGAAGAAGTCATTTATCCTTTGCCTGCAGATGAGGGCCTTCTTCTCAGATTTAGTCTTTTTGATTTGCCTAAGTACTGAGAGATGCAGTCACCTGCTCAAGATATCAAACATGGAACTTGGACGCAGATTTTCCTGACTCCCAGCTCAGCTTTCTGTTCATTATACTTCCTGATAAAGTTTGCCCTTATCTACAAAACACTTTAAGTTTTCAAGGACAAGTCTATTCTTAACTATTACACAAATAGACACATAAAGAGAAAGAAACACATGCTTATGGAGAGAAATTCAGATAGAGGCAGAGAGAGAAAGAGAGAAAGGAGAAAAAAAAGGGCAGTTAGAGAGACAAAAACACAAGTATTTTTACTAATGATATTGTAAATAACAAAATCAGATTTCTTTTCAAAAAGCAAATTTCTAAGAAACTGTTGGAAAAAAACCAAAAAATATTTTACCTAAAATTCAGAAGTACAGAGTCTCAGAATAAAGTCTTTCTTGCCTTTTAAGGAAGGAAAAAACAAAGGATGGAGTCCTTCTGTTCTGGAAATGGGAAGGATAAACACATTTCATTTTAAAAATTATTTAGTCATTTTTCAATTGTGTCTGACTCTGTGACTCCATTTGGGCCACTGAACCACTGAAGTGGTTTCTATTTCTATTTCCAGCTTATTTTATACGTGAGGAAATTGAGGCAAACAGGATTATGTGACATGCCCAGGATCATACAGCTAATAAGTATCTCAGACTGGATTTGATTTAGGTCTTTCTGACTCTGACACTCTTTCCACATCATTATCATTAACTTCCCAACTAATATAACTTCCCATCATGTTGTCTTCTATAAACCCATATGCTCATAAAAATCCATATAACTGTACTATACATAGTAATTTAAATATGCTGGGTACTTTTCTACCTTTGAACCTAACCTTTATTTATACGATAGTGATGAGATGCAAGAATTGGGGTAGGAGATCCCAATGGATGCAGTCCCTTGCAAAAGGATTTGCAAACTCGAAGTCTATGTGTGTGGAAAAAAAGGATTTATTTTGATTTATTTTCTCTAAGAAGACAGTTTTCTTAGTGGGTGAAGAATCCTGGCAGAATAACTTTGCAAAATGTCTCTGCATACAGCAGCTAGATATATTGGGGCTGTTTTGATCTTTGGCCCCAAGCCAGGGGGGTTATCACCTGATGAATTTGGTAGACTGATTTTCAATTCAATTCAATTCAATTCAAAATTGAATAAGATTACTTATTTTGGGAGTTTCCTTTATGGACATGAGGTTGTGCCCCTCCTAGAGGAGAGTTTGAGACCCCGAATCATCTTTTCCCCCACAGATTAAAAGAGACACAGTTCACATCTGGGTCTCTCCAACTCTTCCTCCCCCAAAGGTCTCAGTTTATAGCAATAGTGTAAGCATCCACCTGGAATGGCCTCTCCCAGTCCACTTTCCCTAGTCCAAATGATCCATTGTTCAAGGTTTAATTTTTTAAAAGCTGAATCATTTAAGGAACTTTCCCAGATCTACCCTTTCCCATCCTCCAAAAGAAGTAATTTTTCCCTTCTTTGAACTCCTACAGGATTATTTATTAGCCTTTTTGTCATTTTCTGATTTTGTCTTTTATTCCAATTATATATGCATGTGTATATATATATATATATAACATCTATGTCTATGTGTGTATATATTTCCATTTCTATATGTCTTTATTTTGTTATTTCTCTAAACTAATTAATAATGATTTATTAAATTCCAGCTATACTTGTCAAGCACTTGGTTAAGTGTTAGGGATACTAAGCAAAATTGAAATAAGTTCTTGTCCTCCAGGGAGCTTACAATCTAATGGGAGAAACAACAAGCATAAAAACAAACATATAGAATATAAACAAAATGAATATAAAGTGGTTCTGTGATCTGAGGAATCAGGAAAGGCTTGATGTAGGCATCTTCACTTGCTTGGGAACCTTTTCCTACATCAAGCTCAAAGTTGTTTCCCTTCAATTACAGCATATTGCCTCAAGATCTGCCTTCTAGGACTGATCACATAAGAGCAATCCAACTTTTGTCTGACAGTCTAGAAATCCTCCATGTAATGACTTTGAGGCCTCAAGGTTTTTTTTTTTTTTTAATGTTAATATCTTGTAGGTACAAGCTCATCACTTAAGCTATCCCTTAGGCTCTATGATCTGCCTCACTGCTACACCTTTAGGACTTTGGACTTTTCTATCTGCTCTGTAGCTGAATTTTCTTTTACTTACTATGTTCCCCTGCTCCTTGATAACAAAGATTGTCTCTTTTTTTCTATTTATATTCCTAGAAAAGTGTTTGACACACAGTAAATGTTTAACAAATTCATTCATTCATTCATTCATTTTTGCTCTTGCTATTTAACTGACCCATCACCTCTTTTTCCAGTCAAATATCTTCTGCATAGCTTTTTCATCATAGCTTTTATATCATTTTTGGAATAAACCATTATCTTCCTTCTCCCCTCAAAATGGGAATTAATGAGGAACAGTTCCAGACTTTGAACTATATTATAAATCAGTAGCCATTAAAACCATCTGGTACTCATTAAATAATAGAAAATGGAACAGACCAGACATGGAAGAATCAAAAATAATTGAACTCAGGCAATCTAGTCTTTGATAACCCTCTAAACATTAATTATCCAGGAAAGATATTCTTATATGACAAGAATTATTTGGGAAAACTGAAAAACATTCTGGCAGAAATTAGATTTATATCAACATCTTTCACCACATACTACAAAAAGAAATTCAAAATGGATAGGTGATCTGAATATTAAAGACCATATATTAAAAGATACTAGAAGAGAAGTGGATCATATACCTCTTGCAGCTCTGGCTAGAGGGTCAATTCTTAACTGGAAAAGGGACAGAGATAATTACAAAAGAAAAACAAAACCTCCGATAAGTTCAGTTACATTAGAGAAGTTTTTGCAAGAACAAAATTATTGTAACCAGTATAAGAAATGAAATGCTCAACTGAGAAAAACCTTCATATCAAATATTTCTGACTGATGCAGAAAATGTACAGAAAATGTGTAGAAATAAGTAAGCCCTGCAATTATTTCCTAATGGATGAACAAGTAAGTTGAACCAACAATTCTTGAAAGAATTGCAAACTATTAGCAATCACATTAAAAAAACCCCTCTAAATCACTAATAATAAGACAATTTCAAATCAAAATATTCCTGAAGTTTCACTTTGTACCCAGTAAATTGACAAAGGTCATAAAAGATGGAATTACTCAATGTCTGAATGGTTGTGGCAAGACAGACAAACTAATGCATTATGGGTAGAACTACTGAGAATTTGTCCAACTGTTCTGAAAACAAATTGGAATTAGTTAAGGACCATGACTAAAATGTCCATATTCTTTGACTCACAGATAGGTATATATCTGATTTAAGTCAATAATAAAAAAGAAAGGTCCTATTTTAAGTCAAATGCTTATAGAAACTCTTTTTGTGGTAGCAAAAAAGTAGAAACAAAGTAATGTCAGTGCTCACAGACTGGGGAATGGTAAACAAAATTGCAGTACATGAGTGTAATGGAATATTATCCTATAAAAATTATTCATATGAATACAGGGAAGCATTGTAAAACTATAAACTGATGCCAAGGGAAGTAAGCAAACCCAGGAAAACAGTATACACGATGACTACAATAATGCCGTTAGAAAGAATAATAGCAATAAAACATTTGAAACTTGAAAGCTCTGAAATTATCATGACTTAAGTTTGGCCCCAAAGATGAGGTTTTAGACACCTTCTTCTACTTTGCAGAGGTGGATGGCCACAAATGTAAAACAAGGTATATATAATATTAAACTTTTTTTGATATTAGTTTTTGCTGATTAGTTTTTCTTCTTCCTCTTTTAAAAATATTATAAAATACGCCTCTCTGAGAGAAAGGAGGAAGATGGAGGAATGCAATGGGAATTTTAGGTGAACTAAAACCCCAAATTATCAAAAACATTATTTTAAAAATAGAATTAACATTAAAAAGAAAGACAAAGAAAGTGGGTATCTTGGAGATTGTTGTTTTCTCTTTTCCTCATCCCCTTTCCCCTGTCTTTGCTTGGATATAAAGACTTACTGGAGCTGAGCATTCCAACTATTATAATTTTATAGATCTCCCACCTTTGTAAAGATTGTAAAGGTTGTTTTTTTCTTTTTCACTGCAAACATGCTTTTAGCTGTAACAGAGACCTGAGTCTTTGTGTTGAATTTTCAGACATGTAGTTTTTTCTTTCCCCTCAGCATGACTGTTTCAAATTCTGAACTGTGCCTGAACTATTTTTTTCTTTCTTCCATCTGATGTTAAAATCCTTTCTTGATCTCTATAATTTAAGGATTTAACCATATTCTTTCTGGGGATTGTCTTTATTTAGGTCTTGATTTTCAGATGATTTCTATCCATAAATATTTCTTCTTGGTCTTTATTTTGAAATAAAGCTGTGTTTATTTTTTTTTTTTCAATCTAACATTCTTCCTTTCAATCCTCTGGAATTTCTCTAAGCCAGTAGTTATTTTGCTTTGATGGATTTCTAAGATTCTCTGGACAATTCTTAACAAAGTTTTTTTTTTGCCTGAGTAAAGGAAGTGGTTTCTCCTCTTTTTCTGTCTTGCAAAGAGACAAAAATGCTTACTCTGACTCTAAATGAATAATTCTCTTCCACTAGTCCCTAGCCTATTGGGCATTATTTCCTAATTCATATTCTTTTCTTTTAATGGTTTTCTAGTCTTGTTTCCCCTTCTACTATCTGGCTATTTTAATTCTTTTAAGCTTCTTGCCATAAAAGATTCATGTTTTACACTTTTCTGCTTCTTTGTGAGTTCACAGAGTCCCAAAAGTATTATATTTAAAATAGGACCTTCAGAGGCATCTCATTGGCATAGTGGATAGAACTCTAGACTTGGAATTGGAAAGACCTGTTTTTCAATCATGACTCAGATGATAACTGTGTGACCCTGGGCAAATCACTTAATTTTTCTCAACTTTAGTTTTTTCATTGTAAAATGGATGAGGTGTAGCTTCTAGGGGAAATACAGCAGTAATCCTGAGGCCTCCTGACCTTAGAAATGCTATTGTTCTAATACTCTCTTTAATATAGTTATATATTTCTTCCCCAGCTTTTAGGGAAAATATAGAGATAATCCTGAGATCCCCTGGCTTTAGGACTATAATCCTACAAACATTGCTGACTATGAGATAAACAATCTGTTGATTAGTGATAATCAGATTCCGGAGACAATAGTGAATAGAAAACCCCTCAAACCTACCTGTAAGTTATAAAACTAACAAATAAGTAACAAGAAGCTCCTGGTCTAATTTTTTTTCTATAAACTTATCTCCTTGCTTCTGGTTCTTTGCTAGATTCTTTTGGAACTTAGATTGCTTCTATTGGCATTGCAATTATAATAAATTTTATCCCTTGACTTGGAGATGGGTTCAAGCCTGCAAATTCTTTTGAGATACCTCCCAACACCAATCAGCAACACCTTTTGGGGTCTCTTTCTGAACCTCAACAAGATGGAGTTAATGATAACTCCTACTTCACAGGGTTGTTGTGAGAAAATATGTAGTAAAGGACAGCTTATCCAAATCTTTCACTTTAGTGATGAAGAAATGAAAAAGTCACAGAGAGCTAAGATTTGAGCTCAGCAGATGATTTTTTCCTTTCGGTTTGTTGAGACATCTTTTTGTAAGTCCTTTTTGTTATTTGGTTCCTGAACTACACAATGAATAGAGTGCTGAGCCTGAAGTCATGAATTCAAATCTGGCCTTAGACACTTCTAGCTGTGGGACTCTAGACAAGTCACTTAACCCTGGTATCTTAGTTTCCTTATCTGTAAAATGAATTGGAGAAGGAAATGGCAAGTCACTCCAATTTTTTTTTTTTTTTTTTTGCAATGAAAACCCTGTAAGAAACAAAATTTCTTACTAAGAACTCCATTGGCTCACTGATGTTCATCAGGAAAGATTTATTTGACATTCTTGAAAGAATGGGTGCCTAGGTAAGTAGATGCTCTTTTGGAATCACAAAGGCAGTGTTTTATTTCCTATCCAAAAAAGCAAGTCCTTCCGCCCCCCTCCATTCTCCAGTAATTGTGTATTACAGAAATTACAGAATGTAAATATTCAACTCTCATTGCATAGTCTGAACCTAGCCCCAAGTAGCTGATGTTCTTAAAGGGGGAGATATATGTGAAAGGCAAAAGTCCAAAGGATTATTTTTTTCAAATCTCAGGCCATTACCCAATTACAAAAACCAGTCTCTGAACCCAAGGAGCTTACATTCTTATGCAGGCAAAGTTCAGAGGGTTTCTGTTCAAATCTAAAACTTTCACCCCATATTATTTTTTAATGTCCCAGTGGGTTTCAATTATTTAATTTAAATTTAGTTTTTCCAATTTAATTTTCATAACTCTGTGGTAATCAAATGCCCACCCATTCTTACAAATCCAAATGGAATCACAGAGTCAATACAACAGAAAAATGATTAAATGACAAGCATAGCAAATTATTAATTATCTTTTTTTTTGTATGATGGAGCAGATAGGGTGACAGACTAAGATTGGAAGTTTCAAGAAAGTTTATCAGTTCCTTTATCTCAAAACAGACCAGACCCCTGCCCTTCTTTTCGGGGACCCTTAAGAGTCTTTTATTTCTCCAGAATCCCTGCCAATCCACATTGATGGATGGGTGTAGTTGGGCATCACTGCAGATTCAGTTATTGCTCAATGTAGGTAGTTTTGATGAGGTGTGAGAATTGAGGGGAGAAGATCCCCTAAGAGCAATGGGATCACGTTGGTCATGGCAGGCTTTGCAAGAGAATTCTTAAATCCCAATGAATATAGGCATAAGGTTTGTGACAGAGAATGGGATTTATTTGCACTAAGAAGACAGACTTCTTAGTGGACAAGGTCCTGGTAGGAATATAGCAAAGGTGGGTTAACACTGTAAAGAAAATATCTTCAGCAGTGGGCAAGATCCTGTTAGTTCTTCTGCAAAGATGTCTGGGCATACAGCCCTAGATATATTGGGGCTGCTTTGATCTTTGGCCCCAAGCTAAGGGCCAACTCCTGAGAGAATGATTTTCAATTCAATTCAAATCAATTCAAAATTGAATGAGATTATTTAACTGGGAGTTTGAGCCACTCAATGTTGACTATGCCTCCGGCTGAGATTTCCAATTGAAAAGAGATTACTTATCTTGTGAAGAATGTATACCCTCCTAAAGGAGAGCTTGAGACCCCAAATCAGCCTTCCCCCATAGATCGAAGGGGACACAGTTTCAGGGCCCCCCCAAGGTTAAAGGTGTGTGGAAAAGGTGAAGAACTTACAGATCAAAAACATATTGATCAGAGATTGTTAGCTAAATTAATTGAAGCCTTTAAGGCCTCAGTTTCGGCTTCTCCAGAAGCATGATACTGGTGAGGAAGCTATACATCTACTACATTCCGCTGAACAACTAGGGGAATAGAGCCTTATGTGATCAGTCACATCATATAGAGGGTGGGATTTTGGGGGTTCTTTGTCTGAAATGTATAAAAACTGTGAGCATTTTCAAGGGAGTGGCTCTCTTTTGCTGTGACCTTTGGCTCACAGATTGGCATGGGATCTGCTTCTGGAGATTCTAATAAATAATTCTGTTTTTTATGAGTGATCTCTGAGTAGTCAATTTGGGTAGGTCGCTTCATCCCAAACAAAGGGGATACAATTTACATCAGTTTCCGCTGCATGCCTTTACCCAGAAAACAGATTTGAAGCTTCAGGTGCCAGATGTGTCTGTGAGGAACAAGAGAAGTTAGGTTTCCACAGATATTATCAAAGCAGGATGAAGGGAGAAGTGAAATACCTTGCTAAAATATCTCCAACTAATAATTGTGTAAATCAAGGAACTGACTAAACAATAAAGTTCCTGATCAAAAGACCCATGGTTAAACCAGCCTAAACTAGCTAGGATCAATGACAGGACAAAGGCCTTTTGACAGATGGAGTGGGGAAATAAGGAAGATTGTAAATCCAACCAATTGTAACTAACTTGGATTATAAATCCTACCAATTGTAACTGACTAAATCTGACCAATTGTAACTAACTTCCATTATAAATCCTACCACTTGTAACTAACTAAATCTGACCCATTGTAATTGGATTGTAAATCCTACTAATTGTAATTGACCAATCTGACCAATTATAACTAATTTGGATTATAAATCCTACCACTTGTAACTGACTAAATCTGACCAATTGTAACTAATTTGGATTGTAAATCCTATCAATTGTAACTGACTAAATCTGACAGATTGTAACTAACTTGGATTGTAAATTCAACCAATCTGAACGGTGGAGGGAGGGGTAAGGATCTAAACTAACAATATAAAGTTTGCTTTGGTCCAATTCACTCATGAGTACATCCACTTCTCCTGAGAATCATTGAATAAAGGATTCTTCTCTTACTCTAAAAGAGCAGTGGTTTTAATACTACTCCTGCACCACTTTGCAACTGGGAACGCAGTAGGCAGCAATAGCTTGTCCCAGGCGTATTCCCCAATTCTGCTGAATTCCAGAGTCTTTTGATAACATGTCCTTGCTCTCTCTTCTTCCCACTCACCAACTCCTGGCTACAAAAGACTAACCCAAGGTGAAAGGGAAGCTTCCTGGAAAGAAGTGAAAATGAAAGAATTCTTCTTGAATCCTGGCTATTCTCAAGAAGTCTCTGCCTTTGTAAGAAAAGCTGGGAAATTTGCAAATCCATCTCAAAGCTGGCTGAGGAGTTGCCAATGAAACACATTGTTTTGCTTCTGACATTTTCTCAAAGTGAAAGGATTATAATCTGGATCCTTGGACAAAGCCATGGATACATGGACTCTGGCTTTAAACTCAAGCTGCGTTCAAGTCACTAACAGACATACTAGAAACAATAATTAAAATGAAAGGAAAGGGACTTTCATTCATGGGGGTGAGCTTTGAAAGAGCATGTTTCTTTCTTGTAGTGACCACCAAGACTTTTCATCTTTTCCTCTCCAATTGCCTGAGGGCCTCTTCCTTCACAACCTGTAGTATAAACTCTTAAATTAAAATATAAGATGTTTGGGATTGTCTCATTTAATACAATGTCTGTCACATCCTAAGTGATTAAAAATATTTGTTGGCTGACTGATTTTATCACTGTAGCCTTACTGCTTAGTATAGTGTCTTGTAAACAATAGGAACTTAATAAATGTTTGTTAAATTGCATTGAACTACAAGTATAGTGAGACTACCCTTTGTAATGCTGTGAACTTCTTTTCTCTTCCCATAAGCTCCAGGGATATTGTTTTCAGTACAGTAGCTGTCTAGTTAGCGCTTGGTAATTGTATATTAGTTCAGCAGACCACATTCTGCTCTTATTAGTTAAAGAGGGTAGATATAGATAATAGTCTCTGTGTCTCAAAATCTATTTTTAAATTTTCTTGTTTTCCCCTAAGCAATGATTGAATAGTACTATGGATAACAACAGCAACAGTAAAATTTATATGATTCTTTGAGGATTGCTAATCCCTTTACAAATATTAACAATTTATTTTTTTTGCTGAGGCAATTGAGGTTAAGTGACTTGCCCAGGGTCACACAACCAGAAAGTGTTGTGTCTGAGGCCAGAGGTGAACTCAGGTCCTCCTGACTTCAGGATTGGTGCCCTATTCACTACACCAATTGGTTGTTCCTAATATTAATTTATCCTTAAAGCAACCCTGGGAAGCTATTTTACAGATTAAAAAAAAACCTGAGACTAAATGAGGATGTCACATTCTCAGGGTCACATCAGTCAGTCAGTCAATAAACATTTATTTAAAACCTACTATGTGCCAGATACTGTGTTCATTTCTGGGATACCAATTATAAAAAAGCCAGTCCTTGTCTCCTTGGAGTTTACAATGTAAAGGAGGAAGACAATACACAAAGAGAATTTTACATTGTAATAAGTGCAGTAGCATTCTCAGGAATAGGTTAGTGTAGAGGGTCACAGATAGTGGGGGAACTCTGGGTGAGGTATAAGATCCTCCAGCCCAGCCAGGTCTGGTTGGGCTCCCCATAGTTCCTTGGGTGTCTCAGCCTTTCTGAGAAAACATGGGGCATGACAATCTGTGTGGTAATTAAAGCAGAATTGTACTAAGTGTCAAGGAAACATCTGCACACAATAGCAAGTTGTTTATGTGGTCCTGCATTCTCAGTATACAGTTAGTGCATGAGCAGTGAGCTACAGTTATGTAAGGATATTAGGGTATATAAGGCTGAGGGAATTTTGAATAAACAGACTCCTGTTTGACCATCCTTTTGAGTTCCTCCTCTTCACTTCTCACCCATGATCAAGATTTGAGCTGGTACCAAAATTCTCCAGTGAGCAGGTCTGGACAGGTTGGAACAGGAGGCCTTCATCTCTTTTATTTTTCAGGAGCCATATTGAATCACTTGAGTTCTGAATCAGGAGTTCTGAGCTGCCCTGGGCTGAAGGTGCATGGATGTCTGCAGTAAGTCTGTAACCAATATGGAAAGAAGTAGGACTTGGGGCCCTATGTTGTCTAAAGGGGAAAGAACTGGCAAAAGTCAGAAATAAGGCAGGTAATAGCTTCCAAACTAATTTATAAGTAGCCATCATGTCTCTAGTCTGAGCAAAGTAGGGAGAGATGTGGTCTCCAAAAACAAGTTAAAAGGAAAGCAAAAGAACAGCTATAAATATTTAAAAATATTTGTTTCATCAAATATTTCCAAATAACATGTAAAATTAAAAAAAAAACATTTGAGTCCCAAATTTTTTGCCTCTCCTCCTCTTTGAAAAAGCAAACAATTTGTTATTAATCAATTAATCAATAAGTCATGCAAAACATTTCCTTATTAGCCATGTTGCAAAAGAAATGGGGTTAAAAAACCCAAGAAAAATAAAGTAAAAATATGCTTCAATTTGTATTCAAAATTCATCACTTCTCTTTCTGGAGGTAGATAGCAGTTTTCATCATGAGTCTTTTGGACTTGTTTTGGATCACTATCTTGATCAAAATAGCTAAGTCTTTTACAATATTGGTGTTATTGTGTTTGATGTAGCAGATTTTTTTTGAAACTATCCTGCTTATCATTTCTTATAACACAATTATATGCTACAACTTGTGCAATCATTCTCTAATTGATGGGTTGATTTCTAATTCTTGTTATCACAAAAAGAATTGCTATAAATATTTTTGTTTCTCCCCCCAACTCCCACCTTTTTAAATCTCTTTGGGATATAGACCCAGTAATAGTATTTCTAAGTCAAAAGAACATATGCACACTTTTATAATTCTTTAAATGTAGTTCCAAATTTTTCAGCACAATAGTTGGACTAGTTCACAACTCTGTTATCAATTCATTGGTGTCCCAGTTTTCCCATATCCCCTTCAGCATTTGTCATTTTGTTTCCTATCTTATTAGCTAATCTTATGAGTATGAGATACTATCTCAGAGCTATTTTAACTTGCCTTTCTCTAATCAGTAGTGATTTAGAGTATTTTTATGTGACTATTGATAGCTTTAATTTATTTTTTCTGAAAACTGTTTCATACTATTTGATCAATAATCAACTGAAGAATTGCTCTTATTTTTTAAAAATACATTTGGCTTAATTTCTTATATATTTGGGTAATGAAGTCTGTATTACAGAATCTTGCTTCAAAAATCTCCCCCTAGTTTCCTGTTTTCCTTCAAAGTTTGGCTGCATTGGTTTTGTTTGTGCAAAAGCTTTTAATTTTCATGAAATCATAATTACTTATTTCCCATGATCCTTGTTTTTTCTTGTTTGGTCATAACTCTTCTCTTCTCCATATTCCCATGTTTTCTTAATTTATTTATATCACATATATGATATAATATACACATATATTAATTTATTTATATATTTATGTCTAAATCATTTATCTATTTTGACTTTATCATGGCATATGATGTGAAATGTTTTACTAAACTGTTTTCTAGTTTTCTCAGCAATTTTTGTGAAATGGTTAGTTTTTATTTCCTAAATATGGATCTTTGGGGTTATCAAACATTAGATTATTATGGTCATTTACTACTCTGTATTGTTTACCTAATCTATTTCACTGATCTACCATGTTATTTCTTAGCCAGTAGCAGATTGTTTTGGTGATTAGTACTTTGTAATATAGTTGGAAATCTGGAACTGCTTTGTTGCCTTCCTTTACATTTTTTTCCAGTGATTTCCTTTGATACTCTTGACCTTTTATTCTTCCAGAAGAATTTTGTGGTTATTTTTCCTAGCTTTATAAAATACATTTTAGTGGTTGATTGGTATGGCACTCAATGAATAAATTTATTTAAGTAGAATTGTCATTTTTATTATATTGACTTGATTTGCCCATGAGGAATTAATATTTCTCTAATTGTTCAGATCTGCATTTGTGTGAAAAGTGTTCATATAATTTTTAATTGTGCTCCTATAATCCTTTTGTTTATCTTAGCAGGTGATAGAGTCTCAAGTTATATTGTCTACAATTTTTTACAATTTCTATTTCTTGTTACTGAGTTTTATTAAAAATATTTAGAAATGCTGATGCTTTATAAGGGTTTCTTTTCTATCCTGTAACTTTGCTGAAGTTGTTAATTGTTTCAACTAATTTTTAATTGATTCTCTAGGGTTCTTTAAGTATACTATCATTTTATCTACAAAGAATGATAATTTTTGTTTCCTCATTATCTATTTTTATTTTTTCAAATTCTTTTTTTTATCTTGATGCTATAACAATATTCCTAGTGACAATATTGAATAATATTGGTACAGAGGCATCCATGCTTCACCTCTTATTGGGAAGGCTTCAAGTTTATTCTTATTACAAAAAATGCTTCCTTTGATTACTATGTTTTCTAGTGATTTTAACAAGAACAGGTCTTGTATTTTGTAAAAAGTCTTTTCTACATGTGTTGTTATAATCATGACACTTTTGTTGCTTTTGTTATTGATATGGTAAATTAGTCTTATAATTTTTCTCATGTTAAAATCAGCTCTGCATTCCTGGTGTAAATCTTGTTTGCTCATAATGCTCCTTGCTAGCTCCTTGCTAGCATTTTATTTAAAATTTTTGCATTGATATTCATAAAGAAAAATGGGCTATAGTTTTATTTCTTTACTTTTACTCTCCTTGTTTTAAGTATTAAAGCCATATTTGCATCATAAAATGAATTTGCTAGAACTTCTTTGCCCATTTTTTCAAATGTTTTATATAATATTGGGATTAATTGTTCTTTAAAGGTTTGGTAGAATTCACTTGTAAATACATTCGTCCTGGAAATTTTTCCCTTAGAGAACTCATTTATAACTTATTCATTTGCTTTTTCCCAAGATAGGGATATTTAATTATTCTCTTTCATCTCATGTTAATCTGGGCAATTTAAGTATTTTTTATAAATATCCATTTCATTTGCATAGTCAGTTTTTCTCATATGTAATTGGGCAAAATGCTACTAATAACTGCTTTAATTTCATTTTCATTGGTGGTACATTTGCCATTTTCATTTTTGATACTAGTGATTTGGTTTTTTTAAAAATAACCAATGATTTATATTTTATTATTTTTTCACTTCTAGTTTTATTAGCTCAATTTTTTTTAACCTTCAATTTTATTGATCTCTCCTTTAATTTTCAGGATTTTCATTTTGGTATTTAAATGGGGATTTTTCATTTGTTCTTTTTATAGAACTTTTTATAGTTTCACACCCAATAAATGATATTTTTCTCCTCTCTTTTACTGATGTATTTTATTGATGCATTTAGAAATGCACATTTTCCCATAAGTATTGCTCTGGCCACATCCCAAAAATTTTAGGATGTTGTCTCATTGTTGTCTTTCTCTGTAATGAAATTATTGATTTTTTCTGTAATTTGTTCTTTGACCCACTCAGTTTTCAGGATTAGATCACTTAGTTTCAAATTATTTATTAATTTATGTTTCTACATTACTTCATTAAATATAATTTTTATTGCATTATGATCTGAAAACTGCATTTAATAGTTCTGCTTTTCTTAATTCAAGTGCAAATTTTTTACACATGTTCAATTTTTGTGAAGTTGACAGGTAAACTGATAGAAAGGTATATTCCTTTCTATTCTTATTCAGCTATTTTTCAGAAGTCTATAATATCTAATTTTTCTAAAATTCTATTCATCTTCTTGACTTCTTATTTATTTTATGATTAGGTTTATCTAGATCTGAGTGGATAAAATCGAAGTTCTCCACTAGTACAGTTTTATTGTCAATTTCCTCACATAATTAATCAAATTTTAAGAATTTGGATGCTATGCCATTTGATGCTTATGTTTATTTCTTATTTTAATATTTAAGATATCCACATATGGGGTATTATAGACAGGGATATCTCCATGATAGATCAAAGCTATCTTTGTTGCACAATGGTCAACAAACCGATTTTAGTTTGCCAAAATTATATATTTGTAATCTGTGAACTTTTACTCCCTGGAGATAGCATTCTCATCATATTTTATCTGAACAGTTTTTCAGTTTTGAATGACCTCATTTTCATTAGAAGAAAGATTCCAAAGCGAATACATGATACAGGCACCCATAAATAAAATGTGCATTTTCCATTGATTATTTTCCATCCTATTGGACTTTCTGTTTATCAGATATAAATTATACTGTGTACATCAGTGATAAATTATTAGAGCAGTTTGAACCCTTAACTATGAGGCATATTTAACGAGTCAATAAACTTAATTATTTTATTCAAAGACTTATTTGGTATCACCAAATTTCAGTTGTGATTTCCAAGTTATCAAACTACCACACTGATTTACTCAACTCTTGATTCTTTTGAACACTGACTTTTATTAATATTATTAGGAATTAATATGATTTTAATTTTTTGGGTTATACATCAAATCTTAAACTATCAAAGTACAATGTACAACTATCAAGAAATATTATTGTCTTAAAAAAAAGCTAGGTGCATATATATTTAGTTTTGCTATTACTTCATTGTCTCTGGTTCCTTTCAGCCAGATATCATTTCCCTGTTTATCCCTTATTTAATTAGATCTCTTTTTTACTTTGAGGTTTTGTTTATAGCTGTTTTAACTTCTTTGTCTTCAAAGTTTGTATCTTGATCTTCCCTGTCACCATAATAGCTTATTATGGTTGGGTTATTTTTTCTTGTCTCATTTTTCTATTCTATTTCTTGATTTTGAACTTTATTTTAAAGCTGGGCACTTTTTTCCATGAATGTGTGGAGGGGTATTGTTTCCAGCTTCAGGCTTTCTTGCACTGGTTGTTTTCAGTTAATTCTGGTAATTTGGAAGGTTTTGGTGCTTCCAAAGGGGAATGATTTAGGGAGAGATATGATCAGTCCTTCCCTGGTCTTCCCTTTGCTCCTTACTCAGGAAGGGCCCCTGATCCTTCAGAATCACAATTAAAACTGCTCCTTAAGACCCTCTTTTCTTGGGACCACAAGTGATACTGTTCCTCAGGTCCCTGATCTTTTTTTTTTAAACCAAAAAGAATATTGTCCTTCAGGGCTTCTGCCCCTTTTGATAACAAATGCTTTTCTCTTGTGATCCAAAAGAAGCAATGGAGTTTTCAAATAGCTGCCCCTCAGGGGTTCCATTGCCTTTACATTGAGAGTGCTTTTTTCCTTCTTTTAATTATGACCCATAAGGGGGTAAAGACAATGGAATTGTCAAACAGCATTTGGTCCTGCATCCAGTGCTAGAATAGGGATCCCCTGTTATCTTTTTGTTGTCAGATCCCCTTAGTATCTCTGGTTTGAGAAGTCCTGAAGTTGCTGCTTTTTCTGTTACTACCACTTCGTCCCACCATTGGTGTTTCAGCCAAGTGGACTTTAAGTCAGCTTCTATCTCTGACCCACAGATTTTGATTTCTAACCTCCTAAGTCTTGGAATGGAAGAATGACTCACTCTGAGTTTTTTGAGTTTTCTACTCTAGAATTTGATTTGGGGCATTATTTTAAAGTTATTTGAAGGAGAAAATGGAAGAGCTCAGCTGAGTGCTTTTTCTACTCTTCCATTTTTGGCTTCAAACATTTGGAAAAATTTTGATTTTTATTACTGGTATAAAGACAGATGTTCCTTCTTAAGTGAGGGCCCAACTCCTAGAGACCCATTTTCAGCATCTTGCCTTCAATTTTGACAACAGAATAATCCCTACATGTGTGCTTTGGTGTCCAGTGTTGTT
This sequence comes from Antechinus flavipes, assembly GCF_016432865.1. NCBI lineage: Eukaryota > Metazoa > Chordata > Mammalia > Dasyuromorphia > Dasyuridae > Antechinus > Antechinus flavipes. The sequence goes on along the minus strand of NC_067399.1, from coordinate 31,331,198 downwards.
AATATGTTGGTTTTAGAGAATAGAGACAAAAAACCCAACCACATAATCTTTGAGTTGGGAAGAGACCTCAGAGGCCATTTAGTGAAAACTATACCTTAATAATCCTATATATAATAAATCCTACAAATGGTCAGCTTTTGATTGAAGACCTCCAGTGAAGAGGGTATATACTGCCTGCTGGGCCAGCCCATTACATTTTGAATTCTTCCAATTACCAAAAAGTTTTTTGTTGACATCAGTCATAAATCTCCCTTCTTGCCATTCTGCCCATTATTTTTACTTCTACCTTCCTCAGACAAAGAAAAGAAATCTATTCCCCTTTTCAAGTGACATTTTTTCAAATATTTGGGGAAAAAAGATAAATTGTATTGCCTCTAAATCATTAGTCTTGCACACTATTCCTGTCTTAGGTTACATTAGTTTTTTTGGCTGACAAATCAAGCTGTAGACTTGTATTGAGAATGAAATCGAACTTCCTGCAATCAAGTGATAGTCTTTCTGCCCTCTTCAGACTTTATACAGAATATTATGTTCAATTATGAACATCATAATTTGAGAAGGATATTGATAAGAAAGAGGACTAGAAAAGGGCAAACTGAATGACAAAGGAACCATTTTCATGTCATGTGCCAGTCATTTGAAGGAACTGAGCTTGTTTTACCTGGAGAAAAGAAGGGGAACATAGCAGCTATATTTAAGTGTTTGAAAGCCATCATAGGGAGCAGGTGTAAACATGCTGATTGTCCCAGAAGAGATAGAGAACAAGAGGCAGAATTTGCAAGAGGCAAATTTAAACTTAACTTAAGCTTATTGAACCCATATAATAGAAGTTATATAAGGAAAAATTTTGTAATTATTTGAGCTGACTGAAAGTGGAATGGGTTGCTTGGAGTGGTGGTGGGCTCCCCATCCTTAAAAGTCTTCAGGAAAACATAGGGCAATCTCTTGTTGAGTATGGTATATTGGGAAATTCTTTCATGTTGGATTTGAATTGATGTCCCTTCCATCTCTCAAATTCTGTGATCTGGAAATTGCAATTGACAAAAATCTCCAAAACTTTTTCAATAGAACTGTCATCTAGCCAAACCTTTCCTATCTTGTACTTGAAAAGTGACCTTTCCTGGACTGAAATGCAAAACTTTACCTTTATTCCTAGAATACTTCATCTTATTAAATTTGGACTCCAGTTCTGGCTTATCAAATTTTTTTTTTTTGGATCTTGTCTCTATCATCTAACTTTTTAGCTCACCCCTTTAGAATTCATGTTTTCTTCAGACTTGAGGTGCCTGCCATCTATGACTATGTGACTCACTGATAAAAAATTTAAACAGCATAGGGTAAGTACAGATCTCTGGCTAAGTCCACTAGATCTCTCTTATGGAGAGATCTTCTGATTTTAATGAATGGAATAATAAGTCATAGCAGAGTGAAGGCAGGGCTGCTCACTTATATTCCTTCTTTTCTCTGTTAAATAAAATGGCCTTTAAAATGAAAAAGAGAGAGAACAAAATAGCTATTTTGCAAGTGATATCCAGGATAAATAATAGGTCACCCAATAGCTTGTGAAAATTTAATGTCCTTATCCCAGATTAATTATATTTCTGATTTCTGAAACTGTTGGCTGATGATTATGAGTCATCATGAAAGATGGAGTTAGTCCCAATTAGTGCCAGTAAAGAATCCCATTGAGTAGTCATATTATTTGAATATTCTTTTCATATTTATCCTGGATTGGGACCAATTACCATATTTTACATAGAATATAGCTTCAAATAGTGTGAACTTAAAGTCACCATTTCATGAGATTCATTATTTGGACTAATCAGGAGCTGTGGGAAATAGGAAATGCATTAAAGTCCTGGAGAAGAGCAGAATTTGTCCCAATTATTTTTTAAGGAAAGAGAATGGAAACTACAAACTATAGGCCAGTGAGCTTCATTTATAGTTTTAGCAAAATTATAGCACATGTTAAAGGCTTATACTCAACATGAAGTCATTAAAGATTCTGTCAATGCAAGTCTTAAAGAGCCAAGCCAATCATAGATCTATGGAGCATGTCAATGGAAACCTCCCTCCATGGAACCATTGCTAACTACATGGTGAGTATAATCATTTGCCTTGTTCTGGACTCTTTAATTGTCCAGTGATCCTGTTGTCTAGGTCATAAGTGTCAAATTTAAATAGACATGGAAACTAGACCATACATAAGGATCTCTGTGAGCTAAATATGGATTAAGAAAACTTCAAATTACCATTATCTATGATTTATTGTATTTTTATTAAATACTTCTTAATTGCATTTTAATTTGGTTCAGGTTGTAGTCTAGTTTTGAAGGCTGTGTGTTTGATATCTGTGGTCCAGTCTACACTTTAGATTTTTCTCAAGAATAGAATGAGACAAATTATGAAATACTTCAACAATATTTATGTAAACTGTGTATATAGCACTCCTTTGAACTCTTACTTTAGTTGTTCCAAACTTTTTTTTTTTGGGCACATGTAGGTCCTTTTTTTTGGGCAAGGGAATTATTTAAGTGACTTCCCCATGGACACACAGCGAGTACATGTTAATTGTCTGAAGCTAGATTTGAACTCAGGTCCTCCTGACTCCAGGACTGGTGCTCTATCCATTATACCAAAAAAATTTATTTAGTAAATTTGCCAAGAAAGGGAAATGAGTGTGACCTATTATTGATGAAGTCCTGCTGGTCCTTTGTTGTCAACATTTCTACTCTGAGATTTCACTAACTTCGTAAGCATTGGAGTGATCCACATATCTCTTTTTAGTTTAGCTCTTTAAGACTTAAGTACAAATATTGTCTCAAATACCTTCTAACTTACTGATGCTAGGTGGTTTCTTAACCTCTCAAAATGCAAAATGGGCATAATAACAGCACTTACTTCACAGAGTAGTTGTGAGAATCAAACCACAGAAATTGTAAAGTGCTTTGCAAACCTTAAAAGTGATAAATCTATACCCCCCCCAGCATAACATATATACACCTAAATGAACTGCCACCATTAACAAAGACTTGTGTAAAAAAGCATGAATAGTACGTCTATAACATTTTCAAATGATAGAAAACTGAAAGAGATAGCTTATTAAATAATAGATTCAAGTGCCAAGGACTTTTTCAACAAGCTAGAACATTGCTTAAAAAAAAAAAAACTAGTAAGATGAAATATCACAAAGAAAAAGGTAAAGTTTTACCCACAGGATAAAAAAATACAAACCCGACTCTAGCCGTACAAGAAGGTGGCAGTATGTCTAGATAGAAGTTTTTCTGAAAAACATCTGCAGAATTTTCTTGGTTACAACCTCAGTATGAATCAATAATGTCATATGACATCTTAAAAAGTAAAAGTAATCTTGGATTGCATTTAGTAAGAAAGCACATAGCATAGTATGTAGTAAGTACTTAGTGAATGCTGATAATTGATTGACTGATAAAATTCAGAATTAGGAAAGTGACGGATCCATTAAATCTATCCTGCTCAGAACACATGTATAGTATTGTGTTCAATACTGAGCACTACATTTTGTGAAGAACAGTGATAAATTAGAAAGCTTTCAAAGGAGGCAACCAAATGGTGAAGGGTCTCAAGTTCATTGTGTAAGAAGACTGATTGAAGGAATCAGACATGTTTAGTCCAGAGAAGAGAAGTAATATGATTGATCATTTTTTTTGCTCCAAATATTCAAAGGAATGTCAAATAAAAAAAGTAAATAGACTTCTTTTATTTGGCTGAAAAGCATAGAAGTTGGACTAAGGGCAGAAATGACAAAGTGAAAATTCAGATGTCAGGAAAAAAGTCTTACTATTAATTAGAATTATCCAATAGCATAATGGGCTGTGCCAGCAGGCAGACATTCACTGGAGGTCTTCAATCAAAGATTAGATGCCCATGTTTTGGATTTGTTGTACGAAGATTAAGTTATGGTTTGTACTAGATAGTCCCTGGGGTTCCTTCTAACTCTGAGACCTGTGATTACTTTAATCTTTTTTTCTCTAACATAATTAAATAAAAAAAATAACTAGTGAATAAGTTAATCATGGTAAAAAAATCTGTATAGTTTATAAAAGTATTTAAAACTCTTACTCTGATCCTTGTAGGCATGTAGGTATTCATAGGTTATTAAAAATTATACTAGCAGAGCACAATTTCTGATAGCTCCCTGTGAGCTAGAGAGGCTTAGATTTCAATGCGAGTTATAGAATATGTCTGATGTTTGAAGGCTGAATAATTGAGAATGGAGATATTCATAACCAAAAGTAATACTTTTTTCTCTACTGACACTTCCAGACTTCTGTCACCATCATTTAACAATCTGTCCTTTGAGGTTCACATTATCCACTTTCATTATCTATTGCAGATCCTCAGTCTAGCCCCTGAAAGAGAGGGACCTCTTTTTTTTTTACAAGATCCATATTTTCATATGTGCCCTTGATTCCATCTCCATTTATCTTTTTTTTAAATCATATTTTCTCCCTTTCTTAATATTCATTTTTTTTTACTCTTTCCTGACTTCTCTGGGGTCCAACATATGCCCAAGTTATTACCATCCTTTAAAAAATACTCACCAAATCACAGAAAGTCTACTCTCATTCTATATCTCTCATCTCTTTCTCAGTCAAACTCACTAAGATAGCCATCAATGCTTAGTTTCTTCTTTTCCTCTAACTCTTCTCTAAACCTTCTGCAATTTATCTTTCATTTCATCACTTAACTAAAATTTCTTTCTCTCATGTTAAAAATTATTTTTAGCAGCCAAATCTAATTCCCGCTTTTATTTTTCAGTCTTTTGCTACCACATTTTCATTCTTATTCAGAAATGTGGTCATTTTATTCATCATTTCAAATTTTCCCTTATTCTGTCTAGCTAGCACAAACCAACCTCTCTTCTTGGCTTTTCTTTCACATATAAGTGAAACATTTCACTCATTCAGAATATCATTGTTATTCCTTCTTTTCAATATGAATCCTTACAGACATTTCTATATAATCTGGCACTGCAGAATCCCCCATCCCCACTAAAATACTCTCTCCTCTCTGTTTTATTCGTGACATTTCCTTTTTTTGGCTCCCCTTCTGCTTATCTGATTACTTCTCAGTGTCTTCTGGATCATTACTTGTACTATCACCCCTAGCATCTTTTATGGGCCCACTTTATTCTCTGTACACTCTCTTACCTAGTAATCTCATTTACTCTCATGTATTAAATTATCACCTTTATGCAGATAATTCCATCTTCTATATATTAAATCCTGAGTTCCAAAATCACATTACTAATTTCCTATTGGACATTTCTAGCTTGATTTCCCATAGACACTGTATTCCACATGTCCAAAATGGAATAGGTTATCTTTTTCCTAAAATTCACCCCCTTTTGAACTTCTTTATTACTGTTAAGGATACTGCAAACTGTTAGTCACCCAGGTTTGCCACCACCATCTTATTCTCAGCTCCTCATTCTCACTCATGTTGCAAAGTAAATCAGCTGCCAAATCTTGTCATTTCTATCTCCAGGACATCTCTACAATATAAACTCTTCTTGCCTCTCACTTGGCCACTAGCCTAATTAAGCCCTCTCCACTGTTGCCTGAACTATTACAGTCACTTCTTAATTGGTCTCCTGGCCTTAAACCTCTCCCCATTGTGATACTTTCTACCCATAATCAGCAAAATGATTCTTTTTTTTTTTAAAGAAAAGGTCTGACCATGTCTTGCTTCCACTCAATAAACTACAGTTCCTCTATGTTACCTTTAATATCAAAGACATACTCCTATTTGACATTTAAAATTCTTTACAGCTTCCTCTCTTCCTACCATTCTAGTCTTCCTACACATTAGTTTCCTTCATAATGTTCTATTTACAGGGGTCCTCAAACTTTAAAAATAGGGGGCCAGTTCACTGTCCCTCAGACTGTTGGAGGGCCGGACTATAGTAAAAACAAAAACTTTGTTTTATGGGCCTTTAAATAAAGAAACTTCATAGCCCTGGGTGAAGGGAATAAACGCCCTCAGCTGCCGCATCTGGCCCTTGGGCCTTAGTTTGAGGACCCCTGTAATCTACTTGCTGTTCTACTTGTTCCTCTGCCTGTGTGATGTTAAATTTGTCCCCCATGCTTAGCATGTCTAGTGCACAGTTGGAGCTTAACAAATGTTCCATGTTCTATAGCTGTGCCTTTGTAGCAACTCTTTTCTGTCACACATGGAATACTCCCTCCTTTCCTGTACCCTTTGGTATCTACTTTTTCTTAAGTATCCACTCAAATGCCATCATATATAGGAAATCTTTCCTGAAACTAGTGACCTCTCTCTCAAAACTACCTTGGATTGACTTTGTACATAGTCTTTTAAAAAGATTCATTTTTAAAAATCTCAATGCTTTTTTCCTCCCATTAGAAGGTCCCTAAGGGCAGGTCTCTTTTCCTCATGCCTTTGTTTCCCCAGCATTTAGCACAATGACTGGAATATTGTGGGCAAGAAAAATACTTTTTGATTTTTCCCCAGTTAGCCAGTTTTTAATGTAATGAAATTCTTGACTCATAAGAAGGTTTTATTTGAGTAAAAAAGACACCAATGCTCTCCCTCCCCCCAATCTCCTTGTCACATACTCTCTATGGCCATAATCTCTTTTCACTGGACTTGGCTTTCCTTTTTTAAGCACTCCTAATCTTGTGTGCCTGCCAGCACTTTAGATTCATTACCTAGAAATACAAACCATATTCTAAATATTGGCAGAGATACCATTCATAGCCAATTTCTTCCACCCCCTCTTCTAAATATGTGCTACCATCTTGAACTTTCTTGTTGGATTTTAATTGAATATTTCACAGAATAAATATTTCAGCATCTCAAGTCAAAATTCATTAGTTCCATATATATTAGTAATATAGATCCAGGATGATCTTGTTGATAACAATGTTATGGAGAACAGAGAGATCACATAGTAAGAAAGTGATGGGAAAAAAATCTGGAAGTTGATCACATGAATCACTTTATAAATGTTCTCTTATGTTGAGGAGAAAGCAGAAGCTCAGAAGTTGGATTTTTCCAAGATGTGACTGATGTTCAGTTCAGTCCAGATGGAAAGGCCATCCACTATCTCTGTGATCTATTGTTAAGACTGCTTGTATTAAGGGGAAAAAAAATCAGTAGGAAATTAATAGGGTAGGGAGGGTGATCACACGAAAGACCCCGGTGTGTGTTCAGAACGCCCCTCCAATCACTCATAATTTGTTAGCACATGCTCTGTTTTTATGCTGGGTGAACATTTCTCAGCACCTCCTTCTTCCCCGGGCTCCCATTCCCCCTTTTATTTATGGGCTATTAGAGGTGTGCATCGGTGTGCCTCAGGGTTTGGTATTTGGTGCTCTGTTATTTTTGTTTTATCTTCCCCTCAAAGCATTGAACCGAATCATAAAATATTGTAGTTAAAAACGAATCAACCCCAACAGAAAAAAAAGAAAGAAGCTGCCATGATACTGGGATGTAGGCATAGGAGCAGTGCCTCTGTGATTTGGGATGTAGGAGCTGTCCAGGACAGATTCAAGATGGCTCTGGGCTGCTCAAAGAGGAGAGAGGGGAATTTGGAGGGTAGCAGTCAGTAACCTCTAGTGGAGGCTGGGGAATGTGTGGTATTATGGAAAAAACTGCAGAGACCTGAATTGTAATCTCGGCTCTGCCACAAGTGACTGTGGGGATTTATGAAGGTCAATTGCCCTCTCTGGCCCCCACTCATACAATGGGGGGGGGGGAGTTTGATCAGGTGATTTCTAGGGTCTTTTCTTACTCTGATATCCTAAGATATTAAAACTCCCTGGGCAGTTTGAAAAACTGAACACCAGGAAAGCTATTGCCTGAGCAGCTATGGCAAGAATAAGGGGCCCCCAGATGTTGAAGAGGTACTTGGGAGATCAGTCTGACTGCAATACTAGTGGGACCCAGAGGATGGAGGCAAGGAAGAGGAACACAATCTATTCAGAATATACTTCATTACTTCAAACAAATCTTTCTTCGTGGCTTGAGGGATTGGACGGGTCTGCAAATTCAATATAGGATTGTTCCAGAGCTCCATGAGAAAACTTTAGCAATTTGCTACCTGTGAGACTCTAGGAAAGGCAAATAATCTCTTTGGGTTTTAATTTTTTTCCTCTATCAAATGAGGAGATTTTTCAAGATTTCCAATGTTTTTTCTCCAAATGCCCTGTATAGTATTAAACATACTATACTTAGTATTAAAAATACTATACTTAGATTTATATTATATTTATATTAAAAGCAAAACCTTCAGTTTACCTTCAGTTAAACTACCAGTATCCATTTATTTGTCAAGCTTTGTTGCTTCTTTGTCTAGAGCATATTCTCACATCTTTCATCTTCTCTCTACCCACGTAATCACTACCTGATTGAGGCCCTTATCTCTCATCTAGACTATCATAACAAACACTTCCAATTACCTATTGGATATCTCAAAATGGATGTTCTATATGCATATCCAGAACTGAACTCATATTTCCCTGCCAATCCTCCCATTTTTCTAACTCCTGTTCTTATCAAGGGAACCCCATCATTTTTCCAGGTATCTGTGCTCACAACCAAGTTGTCATCCTCAACTCCTCATTTTCTTTTACCTTCCCCCTTCCAATACTCAGTATATTTCTAAATTCTACCATTGAAACTCTCTCATATATATCTTTTTTTTCCCTATTGATAATGGAACCATTCTCATTGACCTACCCCATGTCAGACTATTGAACTAAGTTGATGATTGGCGTCCTTTTTTCATATCTCCCTTTATTCCAGTCCAGTATTCCTCATTCAGCTATCAAAGTTATCTTTCTGAAGTGTTTGTTTGATTATCTCACCTTCCCTCATCCATTAAATAAATATCCAAGGCTTTCTCTACCTATAGGATCAAATTTTAAAATCATGTATAGCTTTTTAAGCCTGGTCCCATTCTACTTTCTAGTCTTCTTATACTTTACTCTCCTTCAAATACTCTAGAATTTGATGATACAGACTTCGCTGCTATTCCTCACACAAAACATATTATCTTTTAGATCTTCATTTTCACTTCCCCCTTCTCATCTCTGCTTTCTGACTTTCTTGGGTTCCTTCAAGCCTCAGAAAAATCCCATTTTCTACAAGAAGGCCTTATCATTTCTCTTCCACTTGTATCCTTTCCCTCTAGGTTTATCTCCAATTTATCCTGTGTAATATATTTTATGTACACATAGGTGTCTGCAAGTTGTTTTCATTGTAGCATGAATTTTTTGAGTGTAAGGAATGTCTTTGCTTTCTTTTGTATCCCTACTATACTACTTAGTACAGTGCTTGGCACATAATGGGTATTTACTAAATGCTTGTTGACTTGATTTTATTGTTCTTCCAGCTTCCAGCCTTTTCCTTTTTCCAATTCAATATCCACATAGCTGTCAAATCAATATTCATAAGAGAAACAGGTGATAGTATTACTCCTCTGCCTAAAAATGAGTCCCTGTTACTGCTGGGATAGAATAGAAACTTTTCCACTGGCTCAACTAATCTTTCCAGATTGATTTCACATTATTCCTCCTAATATACTCTATAAGTCCCAGCCAAAATGATTTATTTGCTCTTGCTCTTGTGTAATTTTTTATCTCTTCCTCTCTATATTCACAAGCTTTCCTCATGCCTGGAATACACTCTCTCCTCACTTCTAACCACTAGAATATCTGACTGTTTTCAAAGTTTGTCTCAAGATCTCTAAGAGATCTTTTTTGACATCTCCTAATGTTATTCCTCACACAAACTGGACTTTATTTTGATTTAGATGTGTATGTATTGTTTCACCCCCCCCCCCAGAAGAATGGAAGATCTTTGGGAACAAAATTATTCTCTCTGCCTAGGAAAAGTCTATAACACAGTAGATATTTAATAAATGCTTCTTGAATTAACAAATCAGTGGATGGAATAGTTAGGGCATGGGGCAAACACTAAAATAAGTTGGCTATTGGTTGCTCGGTAGGGGACCAAATGATTCTGGTGTTTAGAAGTAAAAGGCTCATTTTATTTTTTTAATTTAATTTTTAATTTAGCAAGCATTTTAATAAAACAAGCATTTGTACAATATAGTATAATAAAAAGATAATTGTACACAAAAATGCAAATCTACTATGCATAACTTGCTATTCCATTCAAATATACAACAAACTTAACTTGTAAATTTTTTTTTCTATTCCCTACCTTAGAGTCGACTACCACTGGACACAAATGGGGACACACACACACACACACACACACACACACACACACACACTTATTCAATACATGCTTCTATTTATCAGTCTTTTTTCTGGAAACAGATAGTATCTTCCTTCATGTTTTCTTTATAATTAATTTGGGTATTCATAATAGTCAACAAAACTTATTGACTCAAAGGCATTCTTAAAACAATAGAAGCTGTTACTGTAAACAATGTTCTCTTGGTTCTGTTCATTTCACTTTTTATTGTTTTGTGCCACTGTGTCCATGTTTTCTAACTTCATTGAGTTCATCATTTCTTACAGCACAATAATATTCCATCATAATCATATAACAAAACTTGTTAAGTAATTCCCTACTTGATGGGCATCCCTGCAATTTCCAGTTCTTTGCCACAACAAAAAGAACTGCTATAAATATTTTAGAATACATAGATTTTTCTCCCTCCCCAATCATCTTTGGAAATAGATTAATAGTGGTATTGTTGGGTCAAGGTTTATAGGTAGTTTAATAACTTTGGAAATAATTCCAGATGGCTCATCAAAATGGCTTGACTAGATCACAATTCTACCAATAATGAATTAGTATCCCATTTTTTCCACATGCCTTCCAATATTTGTCAATCTCTTCTATCATTTTAGTCAATCTGGTAGTTTAAAATGATATCTCAAAGCTGTTTTAATTTGCATTTCTCTAATCAATAATGATTTAGAGCATTTTTTCATATGGCTATAAATTGTTTTGATTTCTTCACTGAAAAATTGCCTATTTTTGGCCACTTATCATTTGGAGAATGACTTGTATTCTTAAAGATTTGACAAAGTTTTTTATATGTTTTAGATATGGGACCTTTGATAAAGTTTCTATAAATTCTGTGTCTTCCCCTTCCCTCGATATTTTGCTTTCCTTCTGATCTTGGCTACATTTGCTTTGTTTGTGTACAACCTTTTTAACTTATCATAATAAAAACTATCCATATTCAACCTAACTTTGCTATCTCTTGTTTACTCATAAGTTTATTGTCTATTCCTAAGTCTGTTGAGTAATATGTTATATGTTCTGATTTTCTGGTAAAATCTCTATTTATATCTAGGTCATGTATCCATTTTGACCTTATACCATATGGTATAAGATAATCATCTGTGCCCAATTTCTAACACGCTACTTTCTAATTTTTACTAAATAATAAATTCTTATCTCCAATTCTTAAGTCTTTACACTTGTCAAATACAAGGTTAATATGCTTATTTGCTGGTGTAAATTGTATGCCTACTCTATTCAATCAATCTGTCTTTTTATTTTTAGAGAGTACCAGATAGTTTTGATAATTACTGCCTTATAATATACTTTCAGATCTGGTAAAAGGCTCATTTTTAAAGCGGCTGAGCTCTATATAGGCCATTATGGTTTGCTTCCATCTTAGGAATTTCTGTTTCATAAAAGTTCCTTTTAAAAATTCATTTATTGTAATTCAATCCTCCCTACTTTTCTGTTATGTGCTGCAAAATGTTACCCATCTTTTTTCTCCTGAGAGAGGTGCTAAAAATGCAATGCTACCTTATGGTCTATGGATTTCTCCCCAAATCCTCCGACAAAGTCTCCAATCTACCTCAAGCCATGACCTGACAGAACTCAGTTTTTGTCTCTTTGATAAGTTACTGCTGTCTCTGGAAAATGTTCTTTTGAAAATTTATGTAGTCAAAATTTGGACTAATATTAGGTAAACTATAACAATAACTGGTATTTCCATAAGATTTTAAAATCTCCAGTGTGTTTTTCACATATCATCTCATTTGTTCCCTATCGCAAATACATAGTGGTAGGCACTTCAGTTATTATAAATGCTATTCTCCAGAGAGGCAAGTGAGATTTAGCAGGAATAATGGTTTTACACATGGTTAGGAGGTGGAATTAAAAATCCAGGCTTTCTGATTCCAAGACAACAATAACTGCTTTCTATGTCATAATTGCCTCTTATAAGCACTAATTAAAATAGTTAACACTTGTATAAAGTTTTAGAATCTACCAAATGCTTTACAAATATCTTTTATTTTTCATAACAACCCTTCAGAGGTAAATGTTATTATCACTTCCATTTTATACATGAGAGAACACGGACAAACAGAGGTTAAGTAATTGAACAGGGTCATCTAACTAGTAAATAGCTTAGGCAGGGATTGAACCACCATGGAATGAAGTCCAAGGAATTTAGGAACTTTGTCATTCCCTCCCCACCACAAATAATTCAGTTTTTAAATTGGTAAAGTCAAAGCCTGGATATGAACTCCATTTCTGTGACTTAGCCTTATTTTTGTTATTTTGGATACTTCTTTGATTTTCAGTTTTCTCATCAATTAAATGGGAATATTAGCACCAACTCTACATATGTCAAAAGGTTGTTTCTACAGAAATGCTCTGTAGCCTTAAAAGGTGCTATGAACTTATAGATGTGCAATTTTCCAGATAACACTTAAAATGTCACCAAAACTAGGGTTGCTGTTGTTAATTTTGTGAATATGCAAAAGATCTGTGATTTCATCAGCACTGGAAACTATTGGTTGCCAATTAAACTGAGGATGCAGATTACAATATATGACTTTCTGTAAATGAAAATTCAGATCAGCCCACTAAGTAGGCTAAAAAATTGTTTTGTAGCACAAACTGTGAGGATCAGGATGTTTTGCAAGCAGTTTGTGGTTGGCAAAAAAAGAGTGATTGAAACTACAAGCTAGCATCCTGCAGTCCATGGTGCTGATGATATTACAAGCAACATGTCTGCCTGGCAATAGGCCTGCTGGATAAAAGAAGCCTTAGGAGTCAGCGTGGGACTTTATTGCAGTAAGAATCCTGGGCAGTGAAATCTTACGGCAGAATAAATAGTTGCCTTCCCCACTCCTCTCTCCCTCCTAGCTTTTTCTTTCTTCTCTCATTTATCTCTTCTCTTTTTTCTTCCTCTCTCTCTCTCTCTCTCTCTCTCTCTCTCTCTTCTTCCCTCCCTCCCTCCTTGTCTTTCTCTTACTTTCTTTCTTATAATAAGATTTGAATGTGCACATCATGTTCACATTTTCTTAGAGGCTGAAATTCTTTGGATTCAACCTTTTGGGATAAAGGAGTTATACTGGTAAAACAACTTACCAGTTATACTGGTAAAACAAAACCTTTTTTTTCCCAGTTAAAAAACTCCCTGGTAAAACAGTGAGTCAAATTTACTGGCTTTTATGTTCCTTTGAAGCTCTAGATCTGCAATCTTATAATAATAAGACAAAAATAAGAATAAAAAAAAGAACGAAGAGGAAAAAAGGAGAGAGAAAAAGTCATTTCCACAATCAAGAAAAGGACACATGTGTCCTATGTTCAAGGAGGAGACTGATTTATTTTCTTTTAAGTTCTTGAGTAGGTATCCATGCATCTTAGCTTTTCACTGACCAAACTTGAAAGCTGTTTGGCTAATTAATGGGACATGTCAGAGGTGTTTTTTATCTTCTGTCAGGTATGAGCACATATCAGAGTGAGAGGAGGAAACCTTTAATCCTGCAGGTCTGTCTTATGGAAAAGTCTTGCTCAGGTATCATCCAAGATAACATTTTATATGATCTTAGCAAAAGGTTTTTAGAAAATTCAGGATATCATGTGATTTAGAGCTGGAACAGCCTCTGGAGGTGAGCTAGTCCAAACCTCTCATTTCAAAGATGAGCAAATGTAAGCCCTGAGAGGCTAGGTTATACCTGAGAAGCATACAGATTTGCAGACATATTAAAACTAGACTCCTCGACTCTAATTTAAGTGTTTTTTTCCTATTGTCGACCATTATCTTAGGTGGATGATTTAGTGTGGATGATAAATTTACATTGGTTGAGAGAATCCAAGGAAATTTGGCTAAAACCTATCAAAATTAATGTTAAGAAAAATGACCATTACATAGTCTTCTTTTATTCCTCCATCTGAGACACAACCCTGAGATGAAGTGACCATAGAATTGACCCAGAGTGTCCTGTCTTTTACTTTTATGATCTAAGGATACCTGATTGTAGATTCCAGAGACATTGTGCATAGGGGGAAAACAACATTTGGTAATTGATTAGATATGAAGGAAAAGTATTATAATCCAAGGAAATGTTATCATTATTGTTCTCACCCAGAGCAATTTTCTTTCTCTATCCCTCCTTGAGCATTGCAAGAGACTTCAATCTCATACAGAGATATATTTTGAATCACACTTTTCTCTTTGCCAAAAATTTCTCCCTATATATCCCCTTCCAACCCTCTTTCTCCATATGCGCACCTGTGATTTCTGTTCCAGTGAGATCTCCTTTTTCAGCCCATAACCTCAGGCTACTGGTTTCAAGCAAAGAGCAGTCTTACAAAGGTCAGTACGGTGGGGGGGGGGTGAAAGGGTTGGGGAAACTGAAAACTCAGCTGTCAGGTGGAGAAGCCCTTACCTGCTAATCATTCCCCCTGAAGACATAGAGACAAAGGCAAGCTGTTTCAACAAGCATCAGAGACAAAGAAACAGAAAGACTGTGTCAGGGGAGAGAGGCAGGGAAAGTGGAGACTTTGAAAGCACATGAACTTTTCCAAAAAAAAACATGTACATTTCTTTCAATCTGTGTTCTATAAGTTTCTAAGAGAGAGCTATCAGCCAGGGCTGGAATGATCACAGATAGATATCATAGAAGAAGAAGATTGATCTGGGTTGTAGTAGGGTCTACCTTTAATTGAATTCATGAATCAGAACTTAATTAGAATCATCAACTACCTGGGATCATTTTGTTATGCTTGACTCTTTAAGAGAAAGGCAGTTCATAATAAAATAAACTGAGATCAAGATTCATTTTAAAGACAATAGAACCTCAAACACTCAGGGGATTTAATGCTTACTCGGTCTTATTACCCTATACCGTCTTCACTTTCTTCTCCATTTCAATTCGGTTCAACAATCATGTATTAAGTACATGTATAGTTTGCTATGCAAGATGTTGAAAAGAAAGAGTCAAAAAATGATAGCATTCCTACCTTCAAAGAGATTATAATCTACCTGGGATATACAATGTGTATGCAAAATTTAAAAGATTAGGCAAAATCTGAGGAAAGAGAGAGCTGTGAAAATTGTAATTGGGTCAGGGAAGGTTTCAAGATGTAACTGATGGCTGAGTTGTGTCTTGAAGGAAAGCAAGGTTTAGAAGCAGAAGAACTAAATAGGAAATAGACTCCAAATATGAGGGATAATTTACACAAATGCACCGAGATGGGAAATTGAATGTTGAATTTGAGAAAGAATTAGTAGTCTACTTTGATTGAAGCACTGAGTGTATGAAGGAGAGTAAATTGATAAGTTGTGAAATGGGGGCAGGTTCTTGGGTATTCATCTAGGAAAGACTCAACTTGACAGAGAGATATGGAGTAATAATCATATTTTAATTAAATGCAGAGAGAATGGGAGCAAAAAGCCCAGAAAAGCAGAGAGAAGTGGTGAGAAGAGATATGGTGGCAGACAAGGAATGAGTTGGTGAAAGAGGAAGCATGGTAAAGAAAATGAGGAGATGGAAAAGCTAGGAATATCCCTCACAGAATCATGGGAGCACCAGAGAATATGGACCCAATGGAAGATGAAAGAATATTGGAGTGGGACAGGCGGTTGAAGGTGTCCTTTTTAATAGTTTTTTCTTTTG
This sequence comes from Antechinus flavipes, assembly GCF_016432865.1. Classification (NCBI taxonomy): domain Eukaryota; kingdom Metazoa; phylum Chordata; class Mammalia; order Dasyuromorphia; family Dasyuridae; genus Antechinus; species Antechinus flavipes. Next base: position 31,315,278 of record NC_067399.1, on the reverse strand, counting down.
TGAAATAGACCAACTTCTCTCTGTGCCATCTTGGAGCTAGCTCATTAGTTTATCCAAAATAATCTCAAAGTTATTGGTAAAACTTCAAAATCACTATTCCAAAGTCATCAACACCTTATATGTTCTGTTGATATGGATCTATTTTAGTCACTTTTCAATCACGTCAGACTCTTTATGACATTGTTTGGGATTTTCTTGGCAGAAGTGAAATCGCTTACCATTTCCTTCTCCAGTTCATTTGACAGATGAGGAAGATGAAGCAGAGTTAAGTGACTTGCCCAAGGTCACACAATTAGTACATGTCTGAGGTCAGATTTGAACCCGGTAAGATCAGTCTTCTTCACTCCAGGACTGACTCTATCCTCTGTACCACCTAGATGCCCTTAATCTGGAGCTGTGGAGGTCTGGATTTTGTCTGCAATTTATATATCATGGGACCAGAACTTTGATGAACAGCTCTTAGATAGATTCTCCTGATTCAGCACATATTACCACGATGTGAATTTTAGTTAATATCTGATATAATTTATAAATTGTGTTTCTTTGATCTTTGGGTAAATTTGCATAAAACTCCCAGGTTCCTCTTTGTAATCTTATTTCCTGATATTACCTTTATATTGACTACTAGAAAACTTGCTATATTGGCTGGAAGGAAAGGAAGTGGTCTGGGAGACCAAGATACAACTTGAACACAAAGGGTAATGTGAAATATTGAGAAAGGGAGGTTAAAACTGAATTGTGCAGAGTCCTAAATGCTGGGACAAGGATTTTTTATTTTAATTAAAAGCAATAGAGAGCAACTCTAGGCTTTTGAGCAGTAAGATGATATGGTCACACCTAAGCTAAACGACCATTTTAATTCACTCTTCTACAGAACTGACTGCTTGTTGGGTGATCATGTAGGTTTTCTTTAGTCTTGTGCTCTCTCTCCAACTTTTCTAGGTTAGGTGACTTGTTCAGAGTCAGTCATCTAGTTAAGTATCTGAGGATGGATTTGAATACAAGTACTCCTGATTCCAAGGTCAGTGCTCTATCCACTGTACCACATCATTGCCCTAAACTCTTTCCCCCCTGGTGATTGGACTAGAATTCTTCAGATCTGGATATGTATAGTCTGGGCACAAAAATCTCAGTTTCTTTTAGCCTCAGTTTCTTTTCTTTTCTTTTTTTTTTTTTTTTTGCAAACTAAAGATACTTTGTAAAGGAAAATCTTTTTCTTTTCTGGAATTCTAGAACTAGCTGATTTAATCTAGGATTATTGATTGTTTTAGGTCTTTTTATTTAAAGGCTAGATAAGTGTTGTAGGGGCTCTGAGTTTAGAAAAGGAAGTCTGCTTATTATATTGTCCAACAATAGAACGTTTACTATACTTATCAGCCCTCAAACATCAAATAACACAGAGAAGTCTTGCCTTTCTATCTTAGGGAGCTTTGGGCTTTTGAGTATGCTCTTCTTTAGTTCCCCGAGTTCTATTCCTGCTCTAGGGTATTCTAGCCAACTTGTTTTAGAGAGTATAGATTTCTGATATAAGGCAGATAGGTGGCTCAGTGGTTAGACTGGAGTCAGTTCAAATCTGACCTTAGACACTTACTTGCCATGTGACCCTGAGCAAGTCAGTCCTGTTTGGCTCTGTTTTTCATCTGTAAAAGGATTTGGAGAAGGAAATGGAAAACTACTTTAGTATCTTTGCCAAGAAAATCCCAAATGAAGAGTTGTGAGTGAAACAAATGAATAACAACAACAACAATGAATTATTGGTAGATATTCTGTCGGGATCTGGGTCATAGCCAACCCCCTTCTCTGTCATTAGACTGGGAGAACTGAGTCAGGAAAAACCTTGGAGCTCTGATCATCTTTATATACCATTGTGTCATAAACTCCAGGTGCATTATCTCGATCCTTGCTGGGATAGTTCCCCCTCTGTTTGAGTGTTGCTCCTTGCCTTGCTGTCTCCTGCCCTTGACCTTCTTATCTTGACTCTTATCCTCTCAGGATTAATTTATGATCCTTTCCTGGAATTATGGCTTGTTTGTTCTCCCAGTGTCCTTGCCTCCTTTATTTGCCTTTGTTTCCCCTATAAGATTGTATATTCAGGTTATGTATTCTGTTTGCAAACCCTGCTTAGCTAAAACCCTATGTAAGTTCTCTGCCTTGGTTTATCTGTGCCGAATGCTTTGGACAAGAATCCCATGAGATTGGCTAGCCTAAACTCTCCACATTAAAGATTAAAACCCAATCTCTGTCTAGTTTTTCTGGTATTACAATATTCTAGAGTCATGTCCACTCAGCCTACTTTGGTTTCTTCCTTTCACTCACAGAGATCTCCATAGATGGTAATAGGCAGTACCTGGAATCTTTATTGTATAACCATCTTACAAAATAATTACCAAGAACAACTAGTTTTATTACACCTGGACTTAGATGTCATTATCCTTAGGGAAGCATCACCAGTGAGATTTTCCCTTCCTCTTAAATGGGACACCCAACATGCATTCTATGTATATTTATGCCTTATGTTATAGAATCAAATCATTCAAGAAAAAACAGGGTTTGGTTTTTCCTTAATTGACAATCACTTATTTATTTATTTTTATTTTTAATAGCTTTTTATTTATTTTTATTTATTTATTTATTTTATTAAGTTATATGCACGGGTAATTTTACAGCATTGACAATTGCCAAACCTTTTGTTCCAATTTTTCCCCTTCTTCCCCTCACCCCCCTCCCAGATGGCACGTTGACCAATACATGTTAAATATGTTAAAGTATAAATTAAATACAAAATAAGTATACATGTCCAAACCGTTATTTTGCTGTACAAAAAGAATCAGACTCTGAAATAGTGTACAATTAGCCTGTGAAGGAAATCCAAAATGCAGGTGGGCAAAAATATAGGGATTGGGAATTCAATGTAATGGTTCTTAGTTATCTCCCAGAGTTCTTTCACTGGGTGTAGCTGGTTCAGTTCATTGCTGCTCCATTGGAACTGATTTGGCTCATCTCATTGCTGAAGATGGCCAGGTCCATCAGAATTGATCATCATAGTATTGTTGAAATGTATAATGATCTCCTGGCCCTGCTCATTTCACTCAGCATCAGTTCGTGTGAGTCTCTCCAGGCCTTTCTGAAATCATCCTGCTGGTCATTTCTTACAGAACAATAATATTCCCTAACATTCATATACCACAATTTACTCAGCCATTCTCCAATTGATGGGCATCCACTCAGTTTCCAGTTTCTGGCCACTACAAAGGTGCCACAAACATTCTGTACATATAGTTCTCTTTCCCTTCTTTAAAATCTCTTTGGGATATAAGCCCAGTAATGACATGCAGTAAGACTTTTATAAAGATGATCTTATTTGATTCTTATAGCTTTTGAGCCACCCCACCTTCCTTGCCATTAGGAATGAAAATTGAGTTTAAAAAGAGAGCTCAGAAAAAATCTTGAAGCTCTGATCACTTTTACATATCATTGTGTCATAAACCCCAGGTGCATTATCTCCATCCTTGTTGGGATAATTCTCCCTTTGTTTGAGTATTGCCCCATGCCTCACTGTCTCCTGCCCTCTATCTTCTTATCTTGACCTCTATCCTGTCAGGGTTAAGTTATGAGCTTTTCCTAGAATTATTCCTAGAATAGAGAATTATCCCAGTGTTTTTGCCTCCCTTATCTGCCTTTGGTTCCCCTATAAGATTGTATATTTGGGTTATATATTCTGTTTGTAAACCTTACTTAGCTAAAACCCCATATAAGTTCCCTGCCTTAGTTTATGTGTGCCGAATGCTTTGGACCAGAGTCCCATGAGGCTGGCCCGCCTAAACTTTCCACATTAAAGATTCAAACTCAATCTCTGTCTGCCTCAGTTTCTCTGGCATTACACAACAAGAATAAAAAGAACTACTAGGGTTAGGGTGACTACTAATCTCCATTTAACACTTGAAGAAACTGAGGCAGAGAGAAGTTAAATGATTCCCCTGATGCTTGTTAAGTGTCTGATGTAAAATTTGAACTCAGACCTTCCTGGCCCCAGGTCTAGTACTTTTATCCATTGTGCCACTTAGCTGTCTCTTTTTACAAAAAAGTACCTGATGGAATTTATTTTTTAAGACTAGGTGAAAGAGCCCATTCCTTACCTCATTTTTTACTTAGCCTTAGTCAACAAATAGTTTTGCACTTAAAACCCTTTAGCCTACTGCTTCCAGGGCCATCTCCAGTTATCCTGATCTATATATTGCCACTAGACCCAGTTGTCTGTCGAGGACAAAGTGTCGCCTCTGCTCGCTTTCATTTAAATCCAATTCACTTGGAGTCATATCATGTCTTTGAGAAGAAAGGACACAGCAACACAGAGAAGTGGCAGATAAAAAGAAGGAATAGCTTCAGTGCTTTCTCTCAGATTGCTTATAATCTAGTTAGGTGGAAAAGACAAAGAAAATAACTACATGACGTATGATAGATAACAAAGTGCTTTCTATGAAAAAGTTTCTATGGATTCATCAATAATATTATTGTAAATTAATTAGTAAGGAAGATATAAATTCATCTGGTAATGGGAATGACTTTGCTTTGAGTTATTTCACCTTCACCCAGCCCCCTGGAGACCTGAAGGTTAAGCAAGATAAAGGATGTGATTAAGTCCACAGGAGAGGGATGGCCCTCTGATTTCATTAGAACAGGGAATTACTGGATGACGAAACTCCTATCAGTGCAGGTCAGCAACTTTACAATTTATATCTTAGAATTTCTTAGAGAACTGATGACTTGCCTAGGTCATAGATATGTGTGTGTGTATGAGAAAGACAGACAGGCAGAGAGATAGAGAGACAGATGGAGAGAGAGAGAGACAGAGATTGATAAAGACAGAGACAGAGAGATAGATAGAGAGATAGATGGAGATAGAGGAGACACAGACAGAGACAGACATATAGATAGAGATGGAGATAAAGACAGGGAGAGAGACAGAGACAGAAACACAGAGAGAAAGAGTCAGAGAGAGAGAGAGAGACAGATGGAGACAGAGATGAAGACAGAGAGAGACAGAAAGACAGAGACAGGCAGGAAGACAGAGAGACAGAGAAAGAGAGAGACAGAGACAAAGAGAGAGAGAGTGAGAGCCAGAGAGAGACAGAGAGATAGAGAGAAATGGAGATGGGGGAGAGACAAAGAGACAGAGAGAGACAGAGAAAGAGAGAGACACACAAACACACAGAGAAAGAGAGAAAGAGAGAGAGAGAGACTGAGACATACACAGAGAGACAGAGATACAGACAGAGAGACAGATAGATAGAGACAGAGAGAAAGAGAGAGGGGGGGAGAGAGACAGAGAGAAAGAAATAGAGAGGGAGGAGAGACAGAGACAGAGAGAAAGAGATAGAGACAGAAACAGAGAGACAGAGAGAGGGGGTGAGACAGAGACAGAGAGACAGACAAACAGAGACAGAGAGATAGATAGATTCAGAGGGGGGAAGAGACAGAGTCAGAGACAGACAGACAGATAGATAGAGACAGAGAGAAGGGAGAGAGAAAGACAAAAAGAAAGCGATAGTGACAGAGACAGACAGACAGAGATAGCGATAGAGCAGAGACACACAGAGAGACAGAGACAGAGAGAGAGAGAAATTAAACCTGTTATCTTTGTGACTTTGAAACTAATTCTCTATTCACTACGTCATGCTGCCTCTCAGACCACAAATATCCTTGTTTTCTCTTTCCCTCTGTGTCGCTCTTTTCTCTCTCCCTCTGCCTCTCATCCCCACTCTACCATTAGCTTCACCTTGGGCAAATCCCATTACCTTTCCCGATCTCCCCTTCTTTATCAATAAAATGAGGAAATGGAACTACCAGAGACTCTCCTGTGCTCCAAAATTCATTGCCACCTCCTACCTCTCCCTGAGTTTTGGCCTGGAGCATCTCCTGTCTCGGGGGACTAGGAGCTTAATGACTGTTCTGATGAAGCCCTGAGGTCTCTCCCAAGGACAGGTGCTTGTGTGGGCCAGGCTATTGAGAGTATTTTCCTACTCCCAGGATTGTGCTTTGGGGAAAGTTATTCCTGCCAGAGACAGCTATTTCCCTCTTTCAGTTGGTGCAGTGGGACCACAAGGCTATTTGGCCCAAGAACAGCAGGTGGCAGCTGGCACCCGACCTACTGCTGGGAGAGGAAGCAGAGTCAATGCAGCTCTCGTCTGCAGTCGCAGGGCTGCTGGCCTCCCAGGACCCAGATGCTGCAGTTTCTCTGTGCGAGATCAGCTTTCCCCCAGCTTTTTGTCCTGTTCAATCCCCTTTTTCTTCCCCAAATTCATCTCTTCTTTACAAATTTTAGCATCCTGATTCAGAAACTTTAACAGTTTAGAAAAGGGGACCACATTTCCATATAGAATTTAAAAATAAAAGGCCCAATAAGAACTGAGCTTCAATTCCTCTGGGAAATACGCAGTTATTAATAACATTGTCCACAAAAATGGCAAATAAGGATGTTGCCAGGGAGACAACTTCTCCCTTTCTGGCTTGTGCATAACTTGAAGCTGTTGTGTTCCATCCTGAAAGGACCATTCCTACTACAAATAGATAATATTATCTTTTCAGGGAAAATTGTCACCAAGAGGGTATTTTTGTTTTCTCCTTTTGTACAAGGGAATAATATAACTTTGATGCCTTTTTCTGGAAATGTCTTTGGCCACTAAGGAAATCTGGGAGTTGTGTCCAGCCTGTCTCCCCAGGCTGAGTATATTTTATTCTAATTCAATAAGTATTTATTAAGGACCTATTATTGGCCAGGCATTATGCTAAAAGCTGAGGATACAACTGTTGAAACTTCAGTTGATTTAGTTACCCATCATCCCCAGTCCTGCTTATCAAACATTTTCGGGAGAGGCTCTGGTGGGGAAGGAGACACCAGATCTTTAACTTTTTGTATCATCTGCTTTTTGTCATGTATCCCTACCTGCAAATAGTCATGTTCTTGCTGCTTTAGGAAGGAGCCGAGATGCAGAGGTTCAACCTCTTTTGCAGAAGTGGAACTATTTGAATTTCCTTATGACAGCTGGTGCCATCTTGAAGCCAGTGTCAAAATTGAGCTGAGCTGCTGATGGAAAGTGGAGAGTTACCAATTACTCCTCCACATTCATAGTATGTTCCAGTCAAACTAATTTTTGCATAGTTTGCATTTTTGCATAATTAAATTTGCATAGGAAATTCTGTATGTCATCTTCAGACTTTTGTACATATTGTCCTCTACATGTGGAAGGCTCTTGCTTTCAGACCTCATGCTCTTGGACACCCTCTAAGATCCTTCCAGGATTCAGCTCTAAGAGTTGTCTTTTGATTCCCCTACTTATTATGCTCCAAATCCTCTCTCAATTATATTCTAATTATTTTGTATAGGTCTTTTTACTCATCTGTGTGATAATTTATGTAGGTCCCAAATGATGTGATTTAGGAGAGTAATTGCTAGTTAGCACCAAATGATAAGATTGAGGATCAGGCGACATGTTGGGGCGCATCTTGTGAAGAATTCACATTGGCCCTTCTCTTTGGCAAAAAGTAGGTTTATTTAACAGAAGAGGCTATAGACAAAATTAAGAAGTACAATAGACACCAAAAGTGGGAAATATAAAATAGAGTTGGGAGAGTATATAGTTAGCAAGGAAAGGGATTTTAATAATTAATGATGGAAAAGATGGAAAAGTTCCATAGTGGAACTCACAGTTAATCAGGAGTTGGAGTGTGCATGTAGCTGGCAGGCTAAAATTTTTTTTTTGGATTAAAGCTGTTTATTTTCAAAATATATGCACAGATAATTTTTTTAACTATTTTTTTTTCTTTTTTGGGTGAGGCAATTGGGGTCAAGTGACTTGCCTAGGGTCACACAACTAGGATGTATTAAATATCTGAGGCTAGATTCTCCCAGTTTCAGAGCCAATGCTCTATCCACTGTGCCATCTAGCTTGCCCAACTCAAGCCCGCTATCCCAACTCAAGTCCACTATCATGGTGGTAGTACAGTGGGGGAGTTCTTCCTAGCCCTTGGAACTATTTTCTTCTTGCATGATAGCGCTGACCATTTTCAGGGTATATATAGCTGATAAATGGGTTGCTTTCTTCCTCACTTGGCTGATTCCTTTCTGAGATGGGATTACTCAAATAAGGGATACTACATAACCTTCATACTGAATAAAAAAATATTTCTTGCTATAGGACTTCACTTGTCACTGCAACCTAGGATGGCTTTGGTGACTCTCCTAGTCTTACTGATCTTCTGGGAATTCCCCTAGATGGATCTCCTGATCTCACTAGTCACCTAGATTATTCACAACCTACAATACTTATTCAAGAAACAAGAAATATATTAGGAATAGAGATGACATACATTTATAGACACATGGTGATTGGATAGACAACCAGAGTCGATGTCCTTCCCCTTCTCCAGAGATTTGCAGTTCTTTTTCAAAAGCCATCAAGAAAGCAAATGAGAGATTGCCTGCTCATTTTTTTTTTCCTTAAAGGCGCACTCAATTCTCTTTCAATTAAAACAGGAATACAAGTACAAGTCTGTGTAACTTATGAGTAAGTCATTCTAGCCTGATGAATCTATTTGCTCAACTAAAAAATGAGTTAGATGGGACCTAAGATACCAGTCAGCGAGCTAGTCCAAACCGCACCTAAACTTGAATCACTCTTCCAGGATACTTAACAAGCATATATTTTGTCTTTGCTTGAAGACCTCCATTTCATTTCTGATAGCTAAGACATTTCCCCCTACTTTGAGCCCAAATCTCCTTCTTAAAAACATCTATTCATTTCTTCTAGTTTTAATCTTAGAGATCAAACATAAAAAGTCTTTTTTTCTTCTAAATTACAATCCTGTTGATATTTGAATTTAGCTCTTATGCTCCCCACTATAGGGAATTTTCTTCTTTATGGACTAAACTATCCCACCACTAATAAAGCATTCTTCAATTTCCTTCATCATTCTGGTTATCTTGTCCACCTCATCAATATCCATGTAAAAATGTGGTACCCAGAATGTCCCAAATCGGGGCAGAGAATGAGAAACTATCACCTCTGTAGTTCTGAACTTATTTTCTATTTAAAGCAGTATGTGATCAACTTTTTCCTACTCTAATTCTGCCTCACTCCCAAAGCCTTCTAGGACTTACCACACAGAGTCTCTATGAAGATGAAATGGAGCACAGTGCTTTGCAAATCTCAAAATGCTAGCAATTATTTATATTGTTATCATTACGATTGTTATTGTTATTATTCATTGCCAGAAAGACAAAGTAACCAGTTGGTTTTTAATTTGTATATAGATTATCGCTTTATCTGTGAAAAGATCCTTTATTATTGTTTCATAGATGTGGCCTAAGAATTCATGGTTCTTTTAGGTTCCGTTCTCACTTCTATTGCTCTTGTTCATAAATTAACTAAGACACTTTTGTCTCTGAAGCCACATATCTACTTTAATTATTTTTAAATTCATTCATTAAAGAGTTGAAGGTTCTAAAGTTTTCCCTTTGTTAATGGTGATCAGAGTGAAAATAATTTTTTCTTCTTTTCCAACTATTATTATTTTTGATTCAAAGTATTTTTTGGAAGAAGGGGGGCACTCCAAAATGTAACCAAGCCCACACTCCCCCAAAATGCTATTAACCAGAAAATAAACGAATGGCTAGAAATGTGTGTGTGTGTGTGTGTGTGTGTGTGTGTGTGTGTGTGTGTGTGATCTCCTTTATGTACCTGTCAGTAATTCCAATAACCCATTCTTTTCATCATATGATCAATGAATGTAGCGAATTACTGCAAGGATTTTTTTTATGCCCCCTCCCTAAAACTGACTTGCTTAATGAGGTCATTAAGAAGAAGCATGAAAGACATTTTGAAGGGCCTCAAATTTTTATGCTGTGATGACTGCATCTGAGTTATTAAAGAAGAAAACGGGCTCATTAAATGTTACCAAGAAGGTTCCTCCAGTCATTATAATGGAAGAGACTTCCATCTAATACTTGCATATGGAAAGTCACAGATGATCTAATGAGTTAGAGGATAATAAATCTGGCCCATTGGGCAAAGGACAAGTTTGGGTGAAGGTCTCTCTCCAGAGAGTGAATTCTAAGTGAAAAGAAGATAATAGTATCAGGACTATAAATTCTCTCAAAAGCAATCTTCTTCTAATAGTCTCCCTCCCTCCCTCCCCGCAAAAAAAAATCCCTAAAGAATTTACACAGTAATTTCTGAAGTAGAGAAACTTGTAATGAAATGGAATCATGTTTAATCACATCAAACAAACTTGTGTTATGTGCTAGGTATTGTGTTGGGTACTTGAGGATGTTAGTTCCTGCCTTCAGAGAGTCCCAGCTTCTGCAGGGGAGGAGGGCTATAGCAGGTGCTGGCTTAAGGAAATACAAAATCATTTAAGATGTGTGGAAGCACTAATAATAGGGAGCATCACTGATAAAGCTTGGTAAGCTAAAATTTGAAGGAAGATAAAGATGGTGGATGGGTAGGACGGGTAGGAGACTCAAGCCCAACCAAACACTTACTTGCTGGGTGATTCTGGGTGAATCACTTAACCTCTTTCTTAGTTTCTTCAAACATAAAATGGGATAATAATAGTGTCTACCTCCCAAAGTTGTTGGGGGGATCAAGTAACATAATAATTGTGAAGCACTTAGCACACTCCCTGGTACAGAGAAGGAACGTAACCTGTTTCTTTTCTTCCTTTGTGCTGCCTTTCCTCTGCATTTAGAATACTCTCCCTATTTGTACCAACCTTTAGAATTCCTAGTGTCCTTCAAAACTCAGTTTAAACTATTGCTCAGTTGTGTCTGGCTCTTTGTCATCTCATTTTGGGGTTTTCTTGGCAAAGATATTGGAGTGGTTTATCATTTTCCTCTTTAGCTAATTTTACAGGTAAAGAAATGGAGGCAAACTGGGTTAAATGACTTGCCCAGAGTCACATAGCTAGTAAGTGTGTCAGGTCAGATTTGAATTTAGGAAGAAGAGTCTTTTTGAATCTCTGGAATCTCTGATGGAAATTCCAGAGGCTTTCATAGATGAGTTGCAGTCAGAGACCTCAATATTGTCTAACCAAATGTTCACTCTCTTCAATGATTGAACACTACCAGGAGAGCCCAATTTTGCTGTAAGTTAAACTTATAAATGACATCATAAAATAAATTTAGGCTCTCTAGATAGATCAAAGTTTAGCCACAGAGGAGGGAAGCTCTGCTCATCTTTTAGAGATGCTTAAAGAAATAGATATTCCATTCAATATCTTGTTCTCCTCATATAACTTCATTTTTGATTGCTTTTTAAAATGTATTATAAAATTACAATGATACATTGTGATCTCATCAATGTGAAGACTCTATCCAAGTGTGCAGATAATAACCCACCGTGGATTATTCTTGCTAATGTCCTCCCATAAATTAGATTGATCCAAAACTGTGGATCTTCTTCATAATTTCTTGATATTGAGAGGCTTGCAGAGGGGTACATGGGCCATCCAATGGTTAGCCTACTGCATATCTGTGAATCTCTCACCTTCTTTTTCTAGCATGTGCTCCTTTGGAAAATATATTTTCCTTCTGCCTACTCAAAAGTTGCAAATAGCTGCTCTGGGGAAGGAGCACACAGAAGCTCTCTCTATATGTTCACCCATGCAGTTCAAGAGGAGAGTTCCTAGTCATCTTTTGCCTATGTTTTCTCCTTTCTGAGTGTATTGGAAGCCAGATATTTGAGGATGAACTTTCTCGACTTAAGAGATAGCAGTAGATAAAGCAGTGAGGAAGTAAAGTGGAGAAGCATATGGAAACTATATGCACTAACTCTCACAATTCTAGGAGAGAATTAACAGTGTCATGTCTGAACCTCTTCTGGTTAGTCAGAGAAAGAACATTTCTTGGGCAGTGTTTGAGTCAAGGAGTCAGCTTTGGGATTCCCTGGACAATTCCAGAGTTCAAAGATTTGTCTTTCTAAGGAGAGAAGGGAAGTTCCTTATTAGCTTGTTTATTGGAAAGTGAATAGAATGATTTCTAGAGTTCATCCAAAAAGAAGGTCATTAAGGAATTAAAGATGCAACATGGGGAGCAGAGACCTATACTTTACTTCCTTATTCTTACTGTGAATATCTCATAGAGACTTTATGGGAAAGGGATTGCCTGTCTAGTATTCTCAAATTATATTTCCCTCCTGGTAGAAGTCCAAATCAGAGAATGACACAATGTGAGTTAATGGGATTGTGTAAGCCACTCTGGGAAAGAGGGATTTCATCAGAATGTTAAGAGACCTTTCTAATAACCTCAAATTCAGTTCCCTTTCTAAATCACAGGGTAGAACTGAGTCAGGGGGAATTTAAGACCTTAGTGGAAAAGTGGGGAGAGCAAGGAAAATTGTGTTGATCAATAATGGACAATTATGAATCTCTTATTCATTTACTATATTTATATATGGGGTCCTTTGAGTCCTTTGGGTCTCCTGCATTTTTTGAAAGGCGTAATAAATTCTGTCCTAGAGCTGATAGTATTTATTGGCTTGAATGTTTGCTTGGGAGCTGGGGATGACTTTATTCATATTTGTGGAATTTTAAACATGAGCCAGGGCAACTAGAGAGTCCACTGCAGGTTTTCTTTCTTTTATAAAATGGTAGTGGTGGTGGTGAAAGGTGTTAATCAATAGAATTCTCCCTCATCAGTGCTTAGTACAGTGCCTGGCAATTAGTAGGTGCTTAATAAATGTTTATTGAATTGATCCATTTGAGCATCTTTCTCCTCTCCAGAGCATGAACATTCACATTAGCATCTCATTAAGGTTGGCTTCATTTTGGGTAATGGTGATATATATTGCTTGCTATTTCTAGAAAACATTTTTATTTTATGGGATTTGAAACTGGTGTTTTGCTTATTGCTTTAGGAGAAAATGTAGCAGGGCAACAGGCTATCAGTTGGTGGGGAAGAAACACAAGGGCTCTGGGAATTAGAATTGTGGAGTCTACTTATAAGAGGTCTACATCTGAGAGATCTAGCCCACATCTGAGTAGTCATCTCCAGAATCTGTGGAGGTGGTTAAGATTGGAAGGTAACTCTGAAAGAGTAATATTGTCAGGCTTTTTACTGCAAGAGATTAAGGCCGTGGGATTGTTTGAATTTGGGAACTTTGAGTTGTAGGGGTTAAAGACAGTCAGGTTTAATCTTGCTCGTCTATTTGTTTGTTTTTGTTGTTTTAGATTTTATTGCAGGTATTGTGATTCTTTATTTTTAAGCAGGTGCTTTCTTCTGATGCTCTGTCTGTAGCATCTTGCCTGCCATGAATCCTGGATCGTTCATTATTAAAATGATTATCACACCTGTGTCAATAGACTAGATAGAAAATGAGCCCCACAGATTCATGGAGACTGACTAGTGTAGGTAAGATCAATATCATATTTCACTTTGTCTGTAATGGATGCCGAGGGCAGCCAAGTAGGAGGGGAAAGAAATGAACTATTACATTATCGAGCCAATCCCCTTGGGGGGAGTACTGGGATTCATCAGCTATTAACTACCTGCTGTACTTGTGTTGACTCAAAGATTTAAAAAGAAGGAAAAATGCATTTACTTGTAGGCTTGTTATGTACAACCTCTAGAATACAGCTAAATTAATGGAAAATTACTTAATTCTAAAGAAAGCTACTGTTATGGTACCCTAGGAAAATTTTTGGGCAGATTTTTATTTGTAATAATGTTCATGTTGAGTATATTTGCAGGCCTGATTTAGCTCTGGAAGCTCTTGCTTTCTGAGATTTGCTATAGGGTATAATGGATGATAAAGTAATGATGTGAATATCTGAGCCCCCATTCAACACATTCTCTAGTAAGATCAGACAAATAACATAAATGAAATAGCAAGTCTTTCATTCAGATGAAACGACTAAATAAATAATGGGGGGGGGGATGAAATAAAATAGTAAAATTACTCTCACTTTCTCCCATACATGAAAGAAAATAATGTCCACTAAACTCTTACATAGGTGAAGGAAGGGAAAACCCTCTAGAAATCTCATATTCTTATAAAGAAGGGTCGCAAGGTATTTATTAAATGCCTCTATGTACTAGACAAAGTATCTATGATAATTTGAAAGTGATCTTTAAACCACCAAGTTGGAAGTGAGCTCTCTCTTTTTAGAACACTCTTATTGTTTTATTTGTACTTCTCTTATGCAGTGCTCTATTCAAACTAGAATTATTTGAACGCTCTAGTTTAAAAAAATCTGCGAAGGCAAGAAGGGATTGTACCTAAATAATCCTAGTGTATTCCTTGGTGTGGATTTCAGGGCCTCTCTCGTACTTTTTCCTTAATTTATAAAGATTTGGGACAGCTAGGTTGTGTGCTGGATAGAGCACAGGCTCTGGAATCAGGAAGGATCTGAATTCAAATTTGGCCTCAAATACTTGACACTTACTAGCTGTATAACCCTGGGCAAGTCACAACTTTTTAATGCTTCAATTTTCTCATCTGTAAAATAGGAATGATAATAATATTAGTACTTATCTTGTTGTGAGGAAAAAAATACATTATATAAATTTTAAAATACTATACCAACACTAGATATTTTTTAAAAATAGAGTCCAAACCTCAGGAAAGACCTCTTCAAGAACATAGAAGATGAATTAAGACTCTCCATAATAAATCTATTAGAATTGGCCCAAATTATGTCACTGTTGAAAAGAATCACGTCCACCAGAGTTGATCATCGTATAATGTTGTTGCCGTTACAATGTTCTCTTGGTTCTAATCACTTCACTCAGCATTAGTTCATGTAAGTCTCTCCAAGCCTCTCTGAAATCCTCTTGCTGATTGTTTCTTACAGTACAATAATATTCCATAACGTTCATATACCATAATTTATTCAGCCATTCTCCAATTGATGGGCATCCACTCAGTTTCCAGTTTCTAGCCACTACAAAAAGGGCTGCCACAAACTTTTTTTGCACATGTGGATCCTTTTCAGTGAGGAGACTATCGTAGTGAGCCGGGTCAGAGAGCTGAGGATATGAAATAGAGAAGCAGGAGAGTGAATAGAGGTAAGTGGATGGATGCTAGTAATTCTGAAGAAGGCAGAATCAACAAAACTGGCAACTGATTGAATATGGGGAGTGACAGCCATAAAAATTAAGGATTATTCCTAGATTTTGAAACTGGGAAACTGGAAAAATGGTGTTGCCCCTTCTCATCCTGCCACAATATAAACATGTAGGAAATTAAGAGGTGACATAGGCTTAGAGAGAAGATAAATAGCTCTACCTCTGAGTCATTCTTATCTCATTGGTCCATAAATTGGGATTGTTTTTATGGTGGTCTAATACTCATCATTAAGATAAATAGTGACAGAGACATAAAGAGAAAGGTGAGAGACAGAGAGAGAGAGACAAAAAAGGACAAAAAGAAATGGATGGGGGCAGCTAGATGCTGCAGTGGATAGAGAGAGAGAGAGAAAGAGAGAGAAAGAGAGAGATAGATAGAGACAGAAAAAAAGACAGAGATAGAGAGAGACAGAGAGAGACAGAGAGACAGAGAGAGAGAGAGACAGACAGAGAGAGAAAGAGAGAGAGAGAGAGAGAGAGAGAGACAGAGACAGAGAGAGCACAACCACACAGTGACAGTGAGTAGGAATAGCAGCAGTAGAGAAAAGGTCCTTTTTGGAGATTGACCTGAGCCTTAGTATCAGCAGAGGGCCATCTCCAATTGTTTTGATTTACATTTTGCCACTGGACCCAGATGGTTCTAGAGGAGAGAGTGAAGATATTCAATTCACTTGCATGTCATGACATCATCTCCCTGATGTTATGGTCTTCTTCAAGAATGAAGGTCAGTTGTTCCCAATTAGAATTGGCTAATTGGATAATCCAGATTTTTCCTTTTCTTTCTTCTTTCCCTTCTCTTCCTTCTGTCTAGTCTCCCCCATCTTGGCTCTACCCCCGAAGACCTTTAAAAAAGGTTAAGGTCTCCAACTGCACCCAGGACCATTTCTAGTCATCCTGATCTATAACTGGCCACTGGACCCAGATGGCTCTGGAGGAGAAAGTGAAGCTGGTGACTTTGCACAACCCAGACTCACTTAAATCCAAGTCATTTGCATGTCAGAACATCATCTTAAATGCACCATCATTTTATTAAGAGAACTCAACAGGTAATGAACAACTATGCCCACTCAGAAAAATTACTAGAATGATGGTGAATTTAATGACTACCTGTTTCTTCTATTTTATTGCAATAGATAGACAGGTTGCATTGTTTACAATTAAGTGTTTATTTGCTCATTAAAATTTGCTTATTGGTTGTTTTTATTTTAACAATGGCTTTTTAGATAAAGACTAGATAATTTTTATTATCCCCAGAACTAAGATCTTTCCTATAGAGAGGATAGAAAGGAGAAAAATCAGGACAATTGGGGACATTAAATTTAAATGGTTTGAACATCTCATTTCCAGGCACAAGAAGAACTCCAGGCTAAGAGATTTTGTGAATTGTATTAATAATCTGTATTTTTAAGCTTTTTATCTTTTCAGAGAAAAGAAATTGTATGGCACTAGACCTTTGCCCTCAACTAAAACCCTCACTAGCTAATTATCTCTGTATGTTTCAGTTTATGGGTTTCTTTGAACAGGGAAATTTCAGGCTTCCTCTACCTTCCCTTACTTCAGTGGGAGAAAGAGAAAACATATAGAGAGAACCTTAAAAAGAAGGTTATACCACAAATTGGTCTCAGTGGGTTTAGAGAAAATCAATTTTATTTATTCATCTGAAAGAAAACTGGGTGCTCCTGAGCCAAACTGCCTTCCATACTGACATCTGCTGCATATTACTAGCCTTCTACCATTATTTCTGATAGGGACCCCAGCAAAATCCATGTCCCTGGCAAAACCTAGCATATAAGTAATCTAAATAATCAGTAAGGAATGCTATTTTCTTCTATCTCCTCCTGATCTGGGAACAAGCTGACCCTGCAGAATTTCTTGTCCTTACAGAATTATCTTACACAGGCAAAACTACCCTGTACTGATGTCACAGTTACTGTACATATTCAGAAGATCAAGCTATATACAGCAAATTCAAGGGCTATCTTGCATAAATATGACCTGTCCTATGATAACATAGAGCCTTGCTGACTCATGCAGCTAGCACATTTCGTTTATTTTGCTTTGGGTTCTTTCTCATAAAAGGCCCCACCTTTTCCTTTCTAAGTCATGAGTTTCTTTAGTGAACTTAGCCCTCTTATTCAGGGTTATAGTAAAGATTTGCCCCTTGACTTGAAGATGGTTTGAGTCTGTGAATTCATTCCAGATGACTCCATGCTTTTATGATTTGCATCTCATCATTGTTATATGGTAGCAAGGGATGAAATGTAACTATCTTCATTGAATTATGAATGAGTATCACCCAGTGCTCAAGGGCCATTATAGCATTAGCAGGTGATAACATATAATCAATGGGGAATTATGAAGAACAGGAGTAAAAGAAAATGTAGGATTTGTACATAGGAACAAGAAGATTATGTTTTGATCAACTGTGATGGACGTGGCTCTTCTCAACAATGAGATGATTCAAGACAATTCAATTAGACATGAAATGGAAAATGCCAATTGCAATCCAGAGAGAGAATTATGGACACTGAATATAGATGGAAACATAGTATTTTCATTTTTAATGTTTGCTTTCTTACTCATATTTTTTTCTCCTTTTGGTCTTATTTTTTGTATAATATGATAAATATGGAAGCATATTTAAAAGGATTGAACATGTTTAACCTATATAAGATTGCTTGCTGTCATGGGAAGGGGAAGGTAAGGAAAAGAGGGAGAAAAATTTATAACACAAAGTCTTATAAAAATGAATGTTGAAAACTATCTTTACATGGATTTGGAAAAATAAAATACTTTAAAAAACAAAACAAAACCAAAAAGAAAACGTAGGAACTGTGTACTATAGAGTAGATGGATTGATCATATGGCAAGAACAAAGCATGGCAGGTGGATTGTTAGAATATTTTCCCGGTACTCCTGAAATTTCAGGAGGAATTGAGGAAGGCTGCTGTCACTTTGTGGGGAATGCCTCTGGTGAATTAAGGGAAGGAAATGCATGGCAGTGTCACAGAAAGGGCTGGCATATGGTACAAGTCATCATAGGGAGTTAAAGAATTGATAAATTTGCAGATAAATTTGCAGATCCACTTGGATATTTATCTTTATTATGAAGTGATGTCTATCTGATGTTTATATTGTACTATAAGATTTATAGATTATGTTACATTTTCTGATCCTTACAATATCTTTAAGAGGTAATTGATACATTTTAAAGGTAGAGAAAATGAATTCAAGAAAGATGGATGTCTGAATGATGTAAATATTTCTTTGAATGACACAGACTGAAATTTTCCATATCTTTTCACTCTTTCTAAGTCTTGTCCATGTCTTTCCATATATTTTTCATAGAATCACCACACAAAGTCCTAGGTTACTTCTAAATTCCTTAACTCTGCATGGGCACTAATGTAGTGCTCAAACGAGCCACCTTTTATTTGTAAATCTTGCTATGAAGATATCTTTTATGGCAATTTTGGCATAGAATTCTTTCTTGGTAATAGGCTGAACTTATTTAAAATATCTCTTAATATGCCTTTAAGCAAATATTATTTGCTAGGTAATGTTTGGGTTACAGATTAAAAAGGAACTACTCTTATTCTCAGTCTATATTCTATAAACTATAATAATTACTTTCTATATAATTTACTTTATTGTTTATGTTTATACACATATGTGTGATATACACATTTGTGGTTTTTAATAGTTTTTAGTTTTAATTGTTTCAAACTTATTAAAACTATATTAAGAGTTTTGGGATATCTGCACACATGTACATACATATATACACACATATAATGCACACACACAATTCCCTAATATTTTATTTTATCACCAAGATAAAAGGGGATAGAATACTATTCTATTCTCCCCAAACATTATCCTTTCAGTCTGCCATTTTGTGACTCCTGAATATTAGGAATGTTAGTTCTTAATGATGAGAACTGTTGAAAAGTAGATAGAATTGCCTAGAGAGATGATATATTCTGTCTCCTAACAAATATCAGAGTCTGTCTGACCATTTAGGAAGCATATTATAGTAGGGGAATACTTTTTGAGATGCGTTGCATTAGATAGCCAACAACTTCTCTTCCAGCTTTTAAATCCTTCAGTTTCATGATTTCCCTTCACAGATTCCTTTGATGTTCAGTTAAAAAATGATGTTATTTTTATTCATATTTTTTTATGTCACCTTTATTTCTGAATATCTCTTTCCCTAATCTTTCCTTTTAACAAAAATTAAAAGAGAAAGAGAAAAAAGAGTTCACCAAAACAAGTCACTATATGGTCTGAGTCTGATAGTGCATGCAATAATCCACACCCACAATCTCCTTCTCATAACTTCTACAAGAGATGGAAGGAGATATAATACTTCTCCAATTCAAATCTTGGCCATTGGAATCATATAGTTTTCACTTTCAATTTATTCTTGCCGTTTACAACATTCTAGATACCGTGTGAATTATTTTCTTGGTTTGGTTTTCTTCACTTTTCATTAGTTCATTTGTTTTCCTTTGCTTTTTGAGAAATTAAATTACCCAAATTTGTTTTTTTCTTTTCTTTTAATAATATTTTCTTTCATTTTATAATAACTTTATATTGACAGAATCCATGCCAGGGTAATTTTTTTTACAACATTATCCCTTGCACTCGTTTCTGTTCCGATTTTTCTCCTCCCTTCCTCCACCCCCTCCCCTAGATGGCAAGCAGTCCTATATATGTTAGATATGTTGCAGTATATCCTAGATACAATATATGTTTGCAGAACCGAGCAGTTCTCTTGTTGCACAGGGAGAATTTACCCAAATTTGTTTAATCATAACCCAAGGAATGGGCACCCACTTTCCTCTGGTTCTTTGCCTACCACAAAATCTTTTGTTATGGATATTTTGGTGTACATGAGATCTTTTCTTTTTACTTTTTAGGACTCTCTTTGTGATTAAAATTAAAATAATTTTTAATCAAATTTTTTTTAGTGAGGCAACTGGGGTTAAATGGCTTGCCTGGAATCACACAGCTAGAAGTGTTAAATGTCTACAACTGGGTTTGAATTCAGCTCCTCCTGACTTTAGGATTGACCTGCATGGTTCTATTTATTGTGCTATTTAGCTGTCCCCTTTTCAATCATTTAGAAAAAAAGAATAATTCTCAATTTCTTTCCGGGAAAATTTGATCAAATCATAGCTCTTTCAATGGTGTATTAATGTGCCATTCTTTGCCAGTCTTTTCAATTCTGATTATTCCCATCTTTTCCCATCTTTGTCAATCTCCTGGGGATGAGGTGAAATCTCAAATATGATCTGGTTTATATATTTTTTTATTGTGAATGATTTGGTGCAATCTTTCATATGATTATTTTTATTTTCTAATTTTTTTTTGTGAACTAATTATTTAATATCCTACCAACACTTCTCAATTAAGGAATGTTCTTTGGTATATTTATATCAATTTTCTTTACTTCTTGGGTAGCAGATCCTTATAGGTGATCATCCATGCAAAAATCTTCTCTCATTTCTCTTAATTTTTATTGTTTATCTTAGAATTGAAAGATTCCTTAGAAATTTAGAAGTGAAGTGTTTTTTAATCCCACAATCTCTTTATACAAATGAAGAAATTAAAGTTTTAACATGGTGAAATACTTTGGTCAGATGCTACAAGTAGAAAATTCTAGAGTTAGAATTCAAATCTAGATCTTCTAGGTCCAAATCCTTCTAGTAGAAACATTGCTAGAAGATTTGAGAAATACTGCTTTAGAAGACTTTGAGATATAGCCTTAGACATTGATTTTGACCTGAGGCAAGACTTCTGATCTTGGCAAAGTTATTTAATCTTTTTCATACTTGGTTTATTCATCTGTAAAATGAGGATAATAATAACACCTATTGGAGGATCAAATAGGATAATATTTGTAAAGACAGTGTTTGCAAATATTAAAGCCCTATATAATTCCTGCTACTGTTGTTGTTATTGTTATATTTGCTATGTTTATAATAAATAATCAGAAGAAGTAGTCACCTAAGTCAAATTAAGCTTCAGGTGTAAATTGCTGAACGTCTTCTCCTGGGGATTACTTTTTCTGATTAAGAGCTTTATTTTCCAAGCTAAGTCTTTTATGCAGTTGATGGATGACTGTAAAAGTTGAATAAATTAATACTATTTGATACTATTGTAGATTATCTTTTTAGACATGGCATAGATTCAGGATCTTCCCCATCCTCACCCCATTCTCCTTTCTTTCAAACTCAGAAAAAGAATATTTGGATGCATTTCTAGCCCTCCAGCCTTTCCTGTCTTGCTGCATTAGCAACTGCATTGAAATCCATTTCTATGTATCATAGCTTTGGCTTTGAGTTGGAACCATCAAATCAGATCAAAGGGTTGTCTGCCACCTTCATGGTAGCTGTTTGGGAGTTAGTGCAATGGGATGCTCAGGATCATGAAACTGAAGAATGTCAGGGCTGGAAGGGATTTCAAAATTTCCAGAAGAAACATTGCTCTGCAACCTACTGGGCAAGAGTTCATCCAGCCACAGCTTAATGACCTGCAAAGTCATGGAACTCATTATCTCCTGAGGCTGTCCATTCCATTTTTTTGAATAGCTCCAGTTGCTAGGAAGTTAATATTTATATCAATCCTAAATTTACTTTTTTTGGCAACTTGTAGTTATTCCACTCACTGGATGGAATGATAATTGTATAATGGATTTTTCTTGATTGGGTGGGAGTGGTTCAGTTTCAATCCAGTTCTGTTTGAAATAAGGACAAAATTTGAATATACAAAATTGGAATAGGGGAGTATATGTAAAAGTACTGAGAGCACTGCCCAAGGAGTCATAGGACCTTGGGCAATTTACTTTATATCTCTGGACTTCATTCCTCATCTATAAAAATGACTTTTATGTTGGTTTTGATATTAAAGCATCTGAGTCCTAATGCTAGAGCCCCCACTTTCTAGTGTCTTGAACAAATCATAAGCTGAGAAACTGTTGATAGTTTGGGACTGGTAGAAGTAATCCACTGGAGCCTATTGTCATGTAATAAGTTCTATAAGGTTGGTAAATCACTTTATCCAGTAAGTATACGTGTTATTCCTCTCATTTTGCAGAAGAGAAATACTAATGTTCACAGATGATGCGACTTACCTATGGTCATACAGTCAGTATCTATGAAAGTGAGAACTTAAATCTAGATATTGCTGGTCCAGCCTAGCTCACTATCCACCTTGCCATGCTGTCCCTTATTTTTGTATGCATGTAGACATACTAACATAAACTGACTTTCAAAGCCCATTTCAATACTCCATTGAAGAGCTGACTCTTCTTCCCTGTTGGCTTCTTCCCAGCATCCTTCTGTCTTTTCATGGACCTGAAGAGAACTAGAATCACATATATTGTGTCTTTAAGCCAGACAACACAAGACCAGGCTCTCTCTTTTTCCAATCAACTTCACTCATACATAGGGATTATTGAATAATCAAACTCTATCAGTAAGAAGAGTTTCATGCAAATAGGCTTTAAGTACCACTTATAGATGCATATATAGTAATGTATGTATATACACATATGTATGTGAGTATATATACATATAAATATAATTCTACATATACAACCCATTGTTACATAAATTCCAATACTTTGTACTTATTTGTTGTCATAGGTTGAAAAAAAAACACATTTTAAAAAATTCCTCATTTAAATTTGAATATCATAGATTGGGATATGTAAACAAACCTTGAGAGAGTGAAGGAAGATTTGAATGACTTGTCATTTAGCTACAGGAGTATGAGTTATTTAAATTAATTTCATTTAAAAAAGCATTTGGTGAGAAGCTACTATGAGCCTATTCCTACATTAGATGCTCTTAAGAATCTTACTTTCTATTGGGATGGGGGGAAAAACATGGATCCACATAAGTAAATATAAAAAATATATATAAATTCATCTTGATTATTAAATTAATTATTATTATTTAAATTAAATTTTAAAAACTAGAAGGTTGAGGATAGGCATTAGGTGAGAAAGTGCAGTAAGCTTGAACTTTGAAGGGAGTTTCACAAGAGATTTTTGGCTTAACATCCTTACCACCATTTCCTTGAGATGAGTAGGTCATGCACCTAGCTAGAGTATGGGAAATCATACTGAAAAATAAAACTATAGCCCCAGTGTTAACTGGTTAATTCCTTTTTTTAAAAACTTATTTGCAAGTTTAGACAAGATATTAGCTAAAGCCCCCATGTTTTCTGGTCACTTTCTTGTTTTATCTGATATAGTTCTTCGCTTTCTATCATCTGTTTTTGTATGTAAATCATACAATATAAATTTCACTTGTATATATCCTGTCAGTGTAGCCAAACTGATCCTATATAAGGTTGTTGTAAATAATGTTATGGGGTCATCAATTTTCTTATTTAGTGATACTGTAATGCTGGAGAAACTGAGGCAGGACCAATTAGGGAAAGCGAGACAGAAAGATTTAGGGAAATTGAGTCAGGACCAATTAGAAAAACTGAGGCAGGGCAATTAGGGAAACTTAGGCAGGACAATAAAAGGGAATTGTGGCACGACAATACTTGTGTTCTGAATATAATAAACCAGCTTTTTTCTCCCCTTTCTAGCTCTGGATCATTGATCATATGATTGGCAGTAACATCTAATTAATGGATCCTTGGAGAGTTTTTTTTAATCACAGGAGCCAGCTGGACTCTGGCATCCACATTTATTGGTCATAGTTAATGTATGTGCATATATGTATTTCTGTATGAATATATGTGTGATATTAGCTCTTATAGTGAGCTTTGTGCCAGAGGAGGTCCACGGGAGACAGTAAAAAGGGAGCATCTTTCTAGTAGGGCGCAACTCTGAGATGAATGGGTTGGGAAAGGATAGATCATAGAAATCCAAAACTGTGGCTCCATATCTCATGAGATGAAGAGGGTATATGCATTGTGTTGAAAAAGCAACTATTAAGGCAATTATTAAGGAAGAGAAAATTCTAAGGTTACAACCATTGAATCTTTGGGAAGACAAGCAAACAAATGACAGTAAACATTAAATAAATACTTGGTAAGTGCTTACTGTATGTCAGACATTAATGAAGATATAATCGAAACAGTATTCTCGAAGAGAGCCTTTTGGAGAAGGCAACAAGTAGATATATATAATAATAATAATAAATAATAATAATCCAAGTATTACTTAAGTGCTTACCATATTTCTGGCATTGTACTAAACACTTTACATTAACATCTTTGATATTCACAAAAACTCTAAGAGTTATAAGCTATTATTATCTACATTTTGCATTTAAGAAAATTGAGATAGAGGTCAAATGATTTGCCTAGGGTCCTACAGCTAGTGACTGTATCTCATCTCCTGTACCACCTAGCTGCATTTAATAATAGATATGTACAGTTGATCCCTATTATTTATAGATTCAATATTTGTGAATTTGTTTTCTCACTAAAATTTATTTGTAACCCCCAAGTCAGTGCTTTCCCAGACATATGCAGAGTGGTACAAAATTTAAGTCTGCTAAAAAATGTTCATTTTCCCAACCAAGGCCTTCTTGTTAAAATAAGTATTCTTCTGGAGCTTTATTTAATGAAAATTTCCCCTCATTTTTAGTGGTTTTTCTTGGTGATTTTATTGTTTAAAATGGCCCTCAAGTAGAGTGCTAAAGTGTTGGGCCAAGTGCTGAAGTGTTGTCTAGTATTCCCAAGCACAAGAAAGCTGGGATGTTTTACAGTGAAAACATGTACATGTTGGTCAAAAGTTTATTGTTAATGAATCAACACTACTATACAGTCAGAAGAAGAAGAAATTTGCTGATCTTTAGATAAGGCTCTTCTAGAGACTCAATGTTGTGACCAGAGTCATATAGGAATTTACACCTATATTTTCCTTAGGAGCAGTGGTTCAGTATTTTCTAATTCAGTATTTGTGGTGACTTTATAGATCATAAGAATTACAGACTGATGAGAATCAACTGAACCAAATCAATACAAACTGGTTGTGGGAGGGAGAAATCCCCTGATAGCCAGGAGATCAGGAGAGGCTTCTTATAGAAAGTTACACATGAAATATTTAGGAAACATTGGGAAAATATGAATCCACACTTCTCTTAGGTCCTTCACATGTGCAAAATGTCAGGCCCTGAAATAAATCAAAGCCATGAGTTGAGGAATAAAGTATTGAGATAACAGGGTAGCAAACTTGTCACTCTGGGGGATGTCCAATGGATATCCCCAACTAGAGGCTCATGAAAAGTCTTTTTATATCCTTAAGAAGGAAGAGGGAGAAGGCAGTAAGGCCTGGTCATGAGGTTGCAAGGTCTGGTCATGGGATCCCAGCTGCCCTCAATGATCCAAGCAAAGAGAACCAATTCATTCTGGCTGTTTTGCTTTTCATGCTTTGAATCCCAGGGGAAAGGGGCAAGGGCATCAATGACCTAGATCCAGTTTGGGCCAAATTCCCTTACAAGGCAACATCTCAGGATGGGACTTAGGTCTTGTTGAGCTTAATTTTTTTCAAACTATCTTACTGGAAATGGTACTGACATTCTGACATTGCTAGGATCATCTAGAGAAGGGTAGATGATGTTACATTTAGTATTAACAATTTCTATTCTTAAATTATCAATTTTCTGTTATTAACAAATATATTGACAAATGTCTATCAGCTGCCTCAGTTTCTCTCTCTGTATTATTGCACTACATTCTCTCTAGACCCGGGCTTCTTAAAGTTCCAGTCATAACCTATTTTCACCTGAGAAATTTTTACATGCCCCTTGTTATAGAAGTATATAAAATAGGTATATGAATCAACATTTACTGATAATAAATCATAATTTTTGACTCTTACAGTCAATTAGGAGACCCCGTGTGAGATGGGGAACCATAGTCATAGTCAGGCTCTGGACTACTTTGCTCTCTCCATGTGCAAAGCCAGCTAGGTGACTGATTCAGGTGCGGTGATTGAGTTGTCTGCTCCTCAGTTAAGGACAGAGTCCTGGTTTAGTATTTCAGGAGAGGATACAGACCTAAGAGCATGACTGCCTAAGGCAAGTTTTCTGTGTGCCAGAGAAATAACTAGTCCAGAATACGAAAAGCCTGTGGGGACTCTTTTTGAATTTCCATTTTGTTTTCCCAGCCTGAATCCATTGTTTGCAGGTATTGTTTAGCCTTCTGCAATATTAATGCTCCCATTATGTGTATTATTCCCCAAAGTGCTTTGAATGCCCCACTTAGTGTCATTATCTATGATCATTTCCTGTCCATTCCACTGACCTGGACTCTGCTGTAGCATTTCTTCTGGGAGGTTTCATTTGGTTTGCTGTCTAAGCCAGAGAGATGAAGACTCTGTCTCCATTATCCAACTCTGAGAAAAAAGCCTCTTGATGAGTACTAAGGGGGCAGTTAGAAGTTTGGGGAGGAGGAACTGACCATTTTAACTTTCCCCCCAGATTTGGTTTCTGGTATCTCTGTAGTTGTTCAATTCGTTTTGCTTCTACTGATTTCCAGGTCATGCCCATAATGCTTGCAGCAATGGACCTTTATAGCTAAAGGGGAAAAAACCATTTTATAACAATATTCTGAGCACATATAGATGCATTTGTTGTAGTGGAAATTTTCCCCTGTGAACACATCATTATAAATTGTACCTCAAGATGGAAGTTTCTGCAGATAAAACATAAGTGAGACTAATTTTTGCAAAGAAGTAGCAGGTGATGAGAAAAGAGGTGCTTGGAACTCAGAAGGGGGGAAGAAGGTGGGCTTCTTAAAAGGGATTTTCCCCTTTCTTTCTTCCTTTTAGTATTGAGAGCCTTTTTTGTAAGTGGTTCTATTATGACGAGGAGTCTGGGACTTCAGAGAGATTTTTGTTTAGGTAGCTGAAATAAATGAACTGGAGAAGGGTAAGGGAAATTGAAGACATTTATTACGTGATGGCAGAACAAAAGAAGTCTGAATAGATATGATTTACTTATCCAAGCAATCCTTGATCTCTTTCTTTCTCTCTTTCTTTTGGAGCCCCCAAACTCTTTCTTTTTCTCTCTCTTTCTAACTTTGGGGGGAATGCTAAGCGCTTCTTGAAAGACCCACCCCAGAGAATCAAGATAAAGTGGTTTCATTCTGTTATCTTGGTGGGATTGGTTGAGTCCAGGACCACTCCTACTTAGCCCCAGCTGGAAATTCCAACTCTATTGAGTTGGAAATTAGCCCAGAGACACTCATTCAATTCTAAGATTATCTATTCTGATTTCAGCTCAAACTGCTCCCAGCCCCCACCAAGAGCTGCTCATAAAACACATTTCCTTCAACCCATCTCTTTGCAGAGGACCTAACATGCCATACCAAGGAACCTCTCTCTTCCCTTGGCATAAGCTGCAACCCTCTGCCCACTGAAATGATATTCTCTTTCAGCATTACTTCCTCTTTATCACTCTCTCTCTGCTATTTTCCTGACAAGACCGTAATCACTTTCTCTGCTAGGATAAGATTTTTCTGCTAAAAACTTTATATCTCTTTGTCAGGACCTTGCCACTAAGGAATTCAGGCTTTCTAACAAAGGCCAATAATAAACTTTTTTAATTTTTGGTTTAAATTTTTGGATTCATAAATTCATTTACGAAGGACCTGCACCACAACTCCCTGCTCTGTGCCAAACCTCATCATTTGGGGACACAACCTAGAACCTCTTCAAATCATTCTTGTTAGAATCAAGTTAGTGCATCTAACCAATATGAGCTCTGAATGCTCTGCACAGGTTGGACACAAATAGTCCCTATGAACATTTCATATGGATCCTCTAACTTTACACATCTTGAATTTTTTCCGAACTAATTCAATTCTGCTTTGCTCATAGAGCACAGAGCCTTCTCATGCTGGGCAGTCCTGTGCCAGTGTCTTCCATGTCATGCAATTGATTCTAAAGTTTTTAAGAGAGACCTTGAGAATGTCTTTGTGATGAGGTTATGTAGCAATAACTAGTTTGAAATAAATATGTGATAAGTTCACAATGGCTATTCTTTTTGCCAAAAGGAAGGTTTATTTAGGAGAAGAGTTTACAGACAAAATAAGAGAGAAAATAGGGATCAGGAGTGGCAAATATGAAATAGAGTTGGGAGATCATAGAGTTAGAAAGAAAAGGCATTTGGAAGTACCCATTAAAGGAAAATGCCATGAGGTCTAAACATGCCATTGACTGACAATCAGATCCATAGAGAAATTTAGCAGATTAATTTAGTCACAGTAAGGAGAAAGGCACCGTTAAAGAGAAGGCACTATGAGGGAGAGAGAGAGTACCTCAAAGTGGGCTTAGTCCTGAAAGGAACTTAGCAAAGATCTTCATCATAAGCAGATCTTTCATAGGAGAAATATAACATTGGGGTTTTTCAGGTGCAAAGGTGGAAATGTATCCAGCAGACCAGTTCTCAGGCCTGTCTAAAGATATGCCTGTTAAAGATATACCCATCAAGAGGCAGCTAGATGGCACAGTGGATAGAGCACCAGCCCTGAAGTCAGGGGAAAGGGGCAGACACACTGGCCCCAGACATCTAAAACTTCTTAGCTAAGTGACCCGAGGCAAGTCATTAACTCCAATTGCCTCAGGGGGAAAAATATATCAGTCAAGATGGTCTGAGAAAGCTAACTTCCTTTTTGTATGCAATTATGATTGATAGAGTTTACATTAAGACTGTTTTAACTTATGTAATAAAATAGTCTGGAAAAGCTAAGTTCTGTCAAGGTTGTCTCCAAGGTGATTGTAAATGTTTTTAAAGATGCTAACTAGATTGGAGACAGGATGGAAAAATTCAAAACAGACTTTGACTTCACATTATTCTATAGGAACAGTATTTGAGGTTCTTTCTGACAGGGGAAGACATTAAGTCACAATGAAATGCCGGAGAAACTGAGGCAAGATAGAGATTAGAGAGTTTTAATATTTTATTTGAAAGGGAGAGATTGTGCTGAGGACATGTTGCCCCTGGGGCTGATGTCCAAAGCATCCAGCAGTTAATGTGTGCTTTCTATGAAGTATATACACACATGGCTCCAAGCTACGGTAGACCGAGGCAGGGGCAGAGTCCGAGCACTGAGAGTAGGAATGGACTACTATCAATCCAGTTCTGATATGATTGGGGGAGACACTGGACATTCTGATAAATTGGGATGGGAAGAAGCACGGGACATTCTGATGATGTCTAAGATAGAAGGTCTTTCTCCTTATCTGGATCATGTGATTAGGAAGGAGGGGTGGTCCAAGACTGAACAGAACAATTAAGAACTGAGGCTGAACAATTCAGGGAAACTGAGGCAGGACAATAAAGGGGAACTGTGGCACAGCCATATCACTTTTATGGCATTTCCTGACCAACTTATGAACATTTGCCTTGTGTAAATTCTCCTAAGAATAGTCTTTTTGGCAAGCATGCATTTGGCCAGCCCGAGTTATACTCTCTGATGTAGAGTTTGAATGTTTGGCAGTTTAGTTTGAGAAAGGATCTCAGTGTCTGGTATCTTCTCTTGCCATTTTATCTTCAAAATCTTCCTAAGACAATTCCAATGGAAGCAAGTTGGTTTCCTGGCATGGAGTTCACAGACATACCCAATGAGGTCAGCACAACCGGTCTGTAGACCTTCAGTGTGATGGTCAGTCTAATAGCTCTTCTCTCCCATACTTTCTCTTGGAACTTCCCAAACGTGAGATAGCTCTGGCAATGTGTGTGTCAGCCTCATCACTAATGTGTTCCTGTCTGGGAAGTGTACTGCCAAGGTAAGAGAACTTATTCACGGCACTCAAAACTTCACCATTTGCATGGTTCCACATTTGGATGGTGTGGTGCTGGCTGATGAGGTTATAAATTATGCTCCATTTAAAAGATTCACACTTAAAGTGTCCTGTGGAATCAGTGGTAACTCAGATCCTCTGACTTCTTAGCTAAGGAATACTTAAGGCTCCTATGTAAATCTTTACATCCCATGGGACAATTCTCTTTTGTTCTGGTGAGGTTAATGTTAAAACAGATGTTTAGTTAACCAAAAACTGCAGGAAGAATGTCCTTGAATCTTGAATATTAAAAGGAAATGATACATTCTCATGACACTTTAAGTCTATATAATCAACAAAACAATAAATCCAGCCCTGATTTTTAGTGTTTGCTGATTTTGAAGGAGCACCTGCTCATGCCGACAATTTAATAATTGGTTTAGTCATAGGAGTTGGCTCCAGTCGGCCCCTGATTAGACACTTAGGGATAGTTTTCTCATCAACAAAATGGTAAATACAAGTATCTGTCTCACAGAATTTGTTTTGAAGCTCAAATGAAAAAAGTCTGTAAAACACTTTGCAAATCTCAAATTGCCAAATAAATACAAGGTATTATTATTATTATTATTGTTAATTCTGATAGTTATTGACCACTACCACGATAAATCTAATAATTTTTGATTATTAATAATTGATTATTGATAACAAAATAAAAAATTATTATTATTTCTACTATTAATAAAGAAAGTTTACTAAGTGCTTTATAAATGTTAATTTATATTATCTTCATAACAATTCTTGGAGGAAGATGCTACCAACACTTCCATTTTACAGATGTAGAGGTTAAGCGACTTTCCCAAAGTCATCCAATTAATAAGTTTTGGGGGCCAAATTCAAACTCAGGTCTTCTTAAGTTTAGAGCTCTATTCAGTGGTCTATCTGGTTACCTCTAGGTTAAGGGAACCAACTAACTCCCTGTGTGATCAGAGCATCATGAAATCCTAGATCTGGAAGGAACAGACCAGCTAGCCCTTCATTTTACAGATGAGACTGAGAGCCAGAGAAATTAGGTGACATACCTAAGAGAAATAACAATAGTTTTAGGATAATGGTTTGAGAGAGTGAGGAAATCACAAGAGAGACATTTATCACAGAAACAAAAAGTTCCACGTATTATGTGAAATAATTCATGGGCTCAACTAAATATGACTAAGCAAGACTGAATTATATATGATTAAAACAATGGATTTCCAGGTGCAGGGACTTTTAAAGTCACAAGGGAGATAGGGCAGGGTCTGAGAAGTAAGGGAAGGATTTGAGGAGGGGTTAAGGAAGTGCCACAGAGGGGCTCTGACTCTGAACAGGCACCCAGACTGTCTTAAGATATGCTAATCAAGACAATCTTTGAAGCTGGTTTATCTCTATGTGACACTGGAAATAAGATGCTTGTGTTAGAGTTATCGAAGTTCCTTTTCCACATCATAATGTTACTTTGCTAATCTCAGAGGTAGGATTTGAAATCAGTTCCTCTGCAACACAACCACTGGCCCCAGTTTCCTCTATTGTAAAATGAAGATAGAATAGTGTATGTAGTTCACTATGTGTGTGGTTGTGATGCTCTAACTAGATTTTTATATATATATATATATATATATATATATATATATATATATATGCATTTGAGAACAATTTGAAAAAATAGTAAATGATATGCAAATATGAAGGATTATTTGGATAAATTGCTGCTTTGATGGATCTGTGATTTCATCCACAGGGGGTATTTTCTACACTGTATATATCAAAACCTTAAAATTCCTTAAGAGAATTATTATTATCACTACTAGTAAGAGTTTATTGATTTTCTTACTGTTCCTCCATCCTGATTGATGCAGGGAATAGTTTTTTTTTTTAGTTTCCTAATCTCTTATGTTTTAAAATTAATTTTATTTTTTCAATGAACAAAAATTCATTTTCTCTCTCTCCTGCCCATCTACCTCTACCAATTGAAAAAAAAAAGAAAAACAAAATCCCTGTTCAAACACCCATAGTTTTGCAAAACAAATTTCAACATTGCTCTGTCTGTCCATCCATCCACATCTATCTATTCACTCACACTTCTATTCATCTATCCATAAATCATATATCTTTTTATCTATCTTTTTTTAATCTATCTAATTCTGCAGTCTAGTCCTTCATCTCTTTTTCAGGAGATGGGTTATATATTTTGTCACAACTCTGAAATCATGGTTGGTTATTAATCTTATCAGAGTTCCTCATTCTTTCAAAGTTTGTCTTATTATATTGTTGCCATCGTATAAAATGTTCTCTTGGTTAATTCTGTTAATCATTTAGTACATGTATTTCCAAATAATGTCGCCAAATTTCTGACAAATATTAATCTTCTGAACCTAAGATAGAGAAATTAGAATTCCTGAAATTGTTTTTCATTTTTGTAACATTTTATTTGCTTGTTTTAAAATTCTAATGTTTTTGGTGATAGGGTTATACTAATAGTTTCAAAATTTTTCATTAAAAAGATATCATATGTTGAGCGAAACGAGCAGGGCCAGGAGATCATTATATACTTCAACAACAATACTATATAATGACCAATTCTGATGGACGTGGCCATCCTCAGCAATGAGATGAACCAAATCAGTTCCAATGAAACAGTAATGAACTGAACCGGCTACACCCAGCGAAAGAACTCTGGGAGATGACTAAGAACCATTACATTGAATTCCCAATCCCTCTATTTTTGCCACCCGCATTTTGGATTTCCTTCACAGGCTAATTGTACAATATTTCAGAGTCCAATTCTTTTTGTACAGCAAAATAACAGTTTGTTCATGTATACTTATTTTGTATTTAATTTATACTTTAATATATTTAACATCTAGTGGTCATACTGCTATCTAGGGGAGGGGGGGAGAAGGGGAAAAAGTGGAACAAAAGGTTTGGCAATTGTCAATGCTATAAAATTACCCATGCATAGAACTTGTAAATAAAAAGCTATTATTAAAAAAAGATATCATAAATCTATAGTTTTTTACTATTCTGAATATTTAATGTATTGTGACAATGGTTTAAAACGTATCTGGCAACAAACTGATTTCCTCTCTTCTTCATAATTTTTTACACAGTATTATGGATGTCTAAAATTTTTGTTTATGAAAAACATTCAGTAGAGTAGTACTTAAAATGTCTATAGTTGTCTAATCGTAAATATTAAAACTGAAAAAAATGACAGTGAACATTATTGACTAATATTTGGAGAATTCAAATCTTTTAACAGCACAACATAGAAATCAGATGTCAAAATTTCCATTTCAAGGATTTATTTGCTTCTGAAACTTATTTCTTGGAACATCATTCATTGGATTTGGTATGAAGAATACTGTGCATACAAATTAATTAAAATATATTTTATTTGCAGGAATGATTCTCCATTAGCAGCAGACAGGCTATGAACATACATTTGTAAAGAGCCAAATAGAATTGCAATGAAGATGGATAAAATCATGACATTTCTCCCTGTGTACTCCTGTCCAGGTTCCCAGAAGTATTAACCTTAACCTTTAACTTAGCCTTTCTGCTCTTGCTTTTGACTGGACTACTCTGGATTCCTTTGAACCATTAACATCTCTATTTCTTGTTATTTTTTAATTCTTGAAGGAGAAATAGAATACCTTTTTAATACCTTCATGATTTATTTTTCTTGGGATTTGAGATTTGGGAAAAAAACTCTATAAATTTTCTGAGCAACTCCATGAAGAAATTTCCACATGTAAACACTATCATCAGGTTCCTCCGAAACCATCCTCTTCATCATTTCTTATAGAAAATAGTATTCCATCATTTTTATATTCCCTAAGGCCAACTATTCTTTAATTGATAGGTGTCAGCTTAGTCTCCAATACTTTGCCACCCTAAAAAGAATTATGAATTTTTTGAACATTTTTAGTTAGAATTTATTTTTCTTAGGACCCATCCCTCTCTCAATCTTAATTAAGATTAGGTCAAAGATTAATTGGCTATCTGGGGGAAGCCTTTCCTAATCCTGCTTAATTCTAGTGCCTTGTTTCTATTATTTCTTATTTATCCTGGAATAACTTGTTTGTTTATAATCATTTGCACTTTGTATCCCCCCATTAGTTTTATGAACTCTTCCAGGACAAGAACTATCTTTTGTATTTCTTTGTATCCTTACTATTTAGCATAGTGCCTGGCACATAGTAATTACTTAATAAAATATTTATTGTTTTCCTACTCTCCTTCTTAGTCACTGCCTTCCTTTTTCTTTTGTCCCTCCTGTTTGCCTGTTGAATGAAACCTATTTCTATATCCAACTGTGTGTAGATAATCTTCCCTTCTTTGACTAGTTAAAAAGAGAATGAGGTTCAATAGATAAGTACTTCCTCATCTCTACACTTTCTTTCTCGTTTTTATTTCTTGAAATACAATATCTAATTTTTTTTGATCATGTTCTTCAGTTATGTTATCTTTCTTCTATCTGTTTTCCAGAAACATGGAATAGGAACTAGTTTATTTGACAAGAAAATTAACAGTTAATTGTAAATTGTAGAGTATTGGGTTTTGAGGGAATAGTTTGAACAGAGGACTAGCAAATTTGGCCCGAGGAGTGATTGGAAATATCAACAGGACTTGAGCAGGCTTCTTTTCAGTTCACTTGCCAAAATTTAGGGGTGTACTAGGGTCACTAGAATCAGGTTCTGACAACCATTGTTAAATTGTGAGCTTTTACATGTCAGAAATTAGCAAATGCTCCATGCCAGGGCTTAAGTTATTGTTTTGTTGATTAGCTAAACTTAAGAAACTGATGGGGAAATATGGTTAATAGTGAATATTTATTTATTTATTATTACAGCTTTTTATTTACAAGATATATGCATGGATAATTTTTCAGCATTGACCCTTGCAAAACTTCTGTCCAACTTTTCCCCTCCTTTTCCCTATTCCCTCCCCCAGACGGCAGATAGACCAATACATGTTAAAAACAATATAGGTATACATAGCCATATAGTTATTTTGCTGCCCAAGAAAAATCGGACTTAGAAATAAGGTAAAAATAACCTGAGAAGGAAATCAAAACTGCAAGCAGACAAAAACAGATGGAGTGGAAATGCTATGTTGTGGTTCACACTCATTTCCCCTAGTTCTTTCTCTGGGTGTAGCTGGTTCTCTTCATTATTGAACAAATGGAACTGATTTGGTTATCTCATTGCTGGAGATAGCCAAGTCTATCAGAATTGATCATCATATAGTATTGTTGTTGTAGTGTATAATAATCTCCTGGTTCTGCTCATTTCACTCAGCATCAGTTCATGTAGGTCTCTCCAGGGCTGATTAAAAGTGAATATTAAACTTAAAAGTGTATTCTGCAGATTTCTTGCCCTCTACTCCTCCAGGGTCAATTGTCAAAAATTCCCCAGCATGTCATTGCCAATGTCTCAGCCTTTCAACTAATTTTCTGAAATGTCATTGGAATCTTTTTCAGTTGATTATTTCCAAGGACATAAGACTTGAGCTTTCTCTATTTGTACATTCTTAAGTTTTATTCTTAATATGTCATATGTAATATTTGAGCAGGACAGCTAGCTGATACCACAATTGACAAAACACTGGGCCTGGAGTCAGGAAAATGTCAATTCAAATCTAGACATTTACAAGGTGTGTGATCCTGGACATGTCACTTAATTTTGTTTGACTCAGGACTTCCGGTTAAGATGGCGGAGAGGAGGCTCACAGTTGCATAAGCTCCGCGCTTTCTCTCACTATCCACTTCATTACAAGCCTCTGAATCAATGCTTGACTGAAAAAAACCCACAAATAGTTACCAAGAGAAGCCATCCTTGAGATTAACCAAGAAAGGTCTGTCTTTACTGGAGGGCTGGGGCGGTTTTAGATCGGGCGCAGGCTGAGGGCAGCGGCAGTGAGAGCACGGGAGCAGAGCTGAGAGGGGGTGGGGAGTGATCGCAGCCGTCTCTGCGGGGAGAGCTTCGCTACAGGTTTGGAACCTGCAGCAAGTCAACAGCCCAGCAGAGAAGCTAAAAACACCGGGGCTGAAGAACACAACCGCAAACAGCTGGAGTCTCTCAGGACCTGGCCGCCCCCCCCTTCCCCCCCCTCAGTGACTCAGCACGCTCTGGGATCTCAGAGCGCAGGCGCAGCACAGTCCTGCTAGTGCCTCACTGCTGCCCCCTGCAGTCTGTAGAGGAAGCTCGATAACACACCCAGCCCCCCCCCCCCAAAGAAAGACTCCAGTTTTTTCTGTTTTTCTTTGGTAGTTTGTCTCTGATTAATAGACAGAATGAGCAAGAAGCTGAAGAGGACTTTAACCCTTGACAGCTTCTATACAGATAGAGAGCAGACTCTAAATCCTGAGGAGACTAAAAACAGGCAGTCCCCAGGTGATTCCCCAAAGGAGGAAATCATCTGTTCCTCAGCACAGATGAACCTCATAGAAGTGATTAAAAAGGCTCTCACAAGGGAGCTAGAAGAAAAATGGGGAAAGCAGAGTGAGGCTTGGCAAAAGGAGAAGGAAGCTTGGGAAAAGGAGAGGGAGGCTTGGCAAAAGAGCCTGGAGAAGTCAGTTAAAGAGAGAGTGGATAAAGAAGTAAAATCCTTGAAAAATAGGATTAGTGAACTGGAAACAGAAAACAGCTCTCTAAAAAACAAAATTGGCGAAATGGAAAAAAATTCCACAGAACAAAAGAACTCAATTGGACAATTAGAGAAAGATTTTAAAAAAGTGAGTGAAGAGAATACTTCACTGAAAATCAGAATTGAACAAGTGGAATTGAATGACTTGAGGAGACAAGAAGAATCAGTCAAGCAAATCCAAAAAAATCAAACAATGGAGAAAAATGTGAAATACCTTCTGGGAAGACAACAGACCTGGAAAACAGATCCAGGAGAGACAATCTGAGAATCATTGGACTCCCAGAAAAACATGATGAAAAAAAGAGCCTGGACACTGTCTTCCAGGAAATTATCAAAGAGAACTGCCCAGAAGTCATAGGAACAGAGGAAAAAATAAACATTGAAAGGATTCATCGATCACCCACTGAAAGGGATCCTAAAATCAAAACACCAAGGAATATAGTGGCCAAATGCCAGAACCCTCAGATGAAAGAAAAAATATTGCAAGCGGCTAGAAAAACCCAATTCAAGTATCAAGGAGCCACAATAAGGATCACCCAGGATCTGGCAGCATCCACATTAAAAGATCGAAGGGCCTGGAATATGATATTCCGAAAGGCTAAGGAACTTGGTATGCAACCAAAAATAACTTACCCAGCGAGAATGAGCATCTTTTTCCAGGGAAGAAGATGGACATTCAACGAAGTAAGCGAATTTCATCTATTTCTGATGAAAAAGCCAGAACTTAACAAAAAGTTTGATCTACAAATATAGAACTCAAGAGAAATCTAAAAAGGTAAAGATTAATCTTGGGAACTATATTTTGACTATATAGATGTATAAAGAATACATGTATACCTTGTTCTAGAAATTGATGTGGAAAGGACATTGTACCAGAAAAAGGGTAAAGTGGGGGTAGTACATCTCATGAAGAGGCATAGGAAACCTATTATATCTGAGAGAAAGAATGGAGGGGGATGAATATAGTGGGTATCTTACTGCCTTCAGAATTGGCTTTAAGTGAAAAATCTTAAGACATATTCAATCTATGGTGAAACTTCTCCCATCTCATTGAAAAGTGAGAAGGGAAAAGTGGAAAGGGAAGGAATAAGCTAAGCGGAAGGGAATACGGGAACTGGGAGGGAAAGGGGTAAGATAGGGGGAGGAACTCTAAGGCGGGGGGAGGGACACTAAAAAGGGAGGGCTGTGAGAAGCAAGGGGTGCTCACAAGCTTAATACTTGGAAGGGGGGGAAAGGGGAAAGAAGGGAGGAAAGCATAAACCGGGGTTAACAAGATGGCAAGTAATACAGAATTGGTCATTCTAACCATAAACGTGAACGGGGTAAACTCCCCCATAAAGAGGAAGCGGTTAGCAGAATGGATTAAAAGCCAGAATCCTACAATATGTTGTTTACAGGAAACACACCTGAAGCGGGGAGATACATGCAGGTTAAAGGTAAAAGGTTGGAGCAAAATCTACTATGCTTCAGGTGAAGTCAAAAAAGCAGGGGTAGCCATCCTGATCTCAGATCAAGCTAAAGCAAAAATTGACCTAATTAAAAGAGATAAGGAAGGACACTATATCTTGCTAAAGGGTAGCATGGATAATGAAGCACTATCTATATTAAACATATATGCACCAAGTGGGGTAGCATCTAAATTCTTAAAAGAGAAACTAAGAGAGCTGCAAGAAGAAATAGACAGTAAAACTATAATAGTGGGAGATCTTAACCTTGCACTCTCAGAATTAGATAAATCAAACCAGAAAATAAATAAGAAAGAAGTCAAAGAGGTAAACAGAATACTAGAAAAGCTAGATATGATAGATCTCTGGAGAAAATGTAATGGAGACAGAAAGGAATACACTTTCTTTTCAGCAGTTCATGGAACCTATACAAAAATTGACCATATATTAGGACATAAAAACCTCAAACTCAAATGTAGTAAGGCAGAAATAGTAAATGCATCCTTTTCAGACCACGATGCAATGAAAATTACATTCAACAAAAAAGCAGGGGGAAGTAGACCAAAAAATAATTGGAAACTAAATAATCTCATACTAAAGAATGATTGGGTAAAACAGCAAATCATAGACATAATTAATAACTTCACCCAAGAAAACGATAATAATGAGACATCATACCAAAATGTATGGGATGCAGCCAAAGCGGTAATAAGGGGAAATTTCATATCTCTAGAGGCCTATTTGTATAAAATAGAGAAAGAGAAGGTCAATGAATTGGGTTTGCAATTAAAAATGCTAGAAAAGGAACAAATTAAAAACCCCCAGTCAAACACTAAACTTGAAATTCTAAAAGTAAAAGGTGAGATCAATAAAATTGAAAGTAAAAAAACTATTGAATTGATTAATAAAACTAAGAGTTGGTTCTATGAAAAAACCAACAAAATAGACAAACCCTTAGTAAATCTGATTAAAAAAAGGAAAGAGGAAAATCAAATTGTTAGTCTTAAAAATGAAAAGGGAGAACTCACCACTAACGAAGAGGAAATTAGAGCAATAATTAGGAGTTACTTTGCCCAACTTTATGCCAATAAATTCGACAACTTAAATGAAATAGAAAAATACCTCCAAAAATACAGCTTGCCCAAACTAACAGAGGAAGAAGTAAATATCCTAAACAGTCCCATCTCAGAAAAAGAAATAGAACAAACTATCAATCAACTCCCTAAGAAAAAATCCCCAGGACCAGATGGATTTACATGTGAATTCTACCAAACATTTAAAGAACAATTAACTCCAATGTTATATAAACTATTTGAAAAAATAGGGATTGAAGGAGTCCTACCAAACTCCTTTTATGACACAGATATGGTACTGATACCTAAACCAGGTAGGCTGAAAACAGAGAAAGAAAATTATAGACCAATCTCCCTAATGAATATTGATGCTAAAATCTTAAATAAAATATTAGCAAAAAGATTACAGAAAATTGTCACCAGGATAATACACTATGACCAAGTAGGATTTATACCAGGAATGCAGGGCTGGTTCAATATTAGGAAAACTATTAGCATAATTGACTATATCAATAACCAAACAAACAAAAACCACATGATCATCTCAATAGATGCAGAAAAAGCATTTGATAAAATCCAACACCCATTCCTAATAAAAACACTTGAGAGCATAGGAATAAATGGACTTTTCCTTAAAATAGTCAGGAGCATATATTTAAAACCATCAGTAAGCATCATATGCAATGGGGAAAAACTGGAACCTTTCCCAGTAAGATCTGGAGTGAAGCAAGGTTGCCCACTATCACCATTATTATTTAATATCGTATTAGAAACACTAGCCTCGGCAATAAGAGTCGAGAAAGATATAAAAGGAATTAGAGTAGGCAATGAGGAAACCAAACTATCACTCTTTGCAGATGATATGATGGTATACCTAGAGAACCCCAGAGATTCTACCAAAAAGCTATTGGAAATAATTCATAATTTTAGCAAAGTAGCTGGCTACAAAATAAATCCCCATAAATCCTCAGCATTTTTATACATCACCAACAAAACCCAACAGCAAGAGATACAAAGAGAAATTCCATTCAGAATAACTGTTGATACCATAAAATATTTGGGAATCTATCTACCAAAGGAAAGTCAGGAATTATATGAGCAAAATTACAAAAAAGTTTTCACACAAATAAAGTCAGACTTAAATAATTGGAAAAATATTAAGTGCTCTTGGATCGGCCGAGCGAACATAATAAAGATGACAATACTCCCTAAACTAATCTATTTATTTAGTGCTATACCAATCAGACTTCCAAGAAAATATTTTATTGATCTAGAAAAAATAACAACAAAATTCATATGGAACAATAAAAAGTCGAGAATCTCAAGGGAATTAATGAAAAAAAAATCAAATGAAGGTGGCCTAGCTGTACCTGATCTAAAATTATATTATAAAGCAGCAGTCACCAAAACCATTTGGTATTGGCTAAGAAATAGATTAGTGGATCAGTGGAAAAGGCTAGGCTCACAAGACAGAATAGTCAATTATAGCAATCTAGTGTTTGACAAACCCAAAGCCCCTAACTTCTGGGAAAAGAATTCATTATTTGATAAAAACTGCTGGGATAATTGGAAATTAGTATAGCAGAAATTAGGCATGGACCCACACTTAACACCATACACCAAGATAAGATCAAAATGGGTCTATGACCTAGGCATAAAGAACGAGATTATAAATAAATTAGAGGAACATAGAATAGTTTATCTCTCAGACTTGTGGAGGAGAAAGAAATTTGTGACCAAAGATGAACTAGAGACCATTACTGATCACAGAATAGAAAATTTCGATTACATCAAATTAAAAAGCCTTTGTACAAATAAAACTAATGCAAACAAGATTAGAAGGGAAGCAACAAACTGGGAAAACATTTTCACAGTTAAAGGTTCTGATAAAGGCCTCATTTCCAAAATATATAGAGAACTGACTCAAATTTATAAGAAATCAAGCCATTCTCCAATTGATAAATGGTCAAAGGATATGAACAGACAATTTTCAGAGGATGAGATTGAAACTATTACCACTCATATGAAAGAGTGTTCCAAATCATTATTGATCAGAGAAATGCAAATTAAGACAACTCTGAGATACCACTACACACCTGTCAGATTGGCTAAGATGACAGGAAAAAATAATGATGAATGTTGGAGGGGATGCGGGAAAACTGGGACACTAATGCATTGTTGGTGGAGTTGTGAACGAATCCAACCATTCTGGAGAGCAATCTGGAATTATGCCCAAAAAATTATCAAAATGTGCATATCCTTTGATCCAGCAGTGTTTCTATTGGGCTTATATCCCAAAGAAATACTAAAGAAGGGAAAGGGACCTGTATGTGCCAAAATGTTTGTAGCAGCCCTGTTTGTAGTGGCTAGAAACTGGAAAATGAATGGATGCCCATCAATTGGAGAATGGCTGGGTAAATTGTGGTATATGAATGTTATGGAATATTATTGTTCTGTAAGAAATGACCAGCAGGATGAATACAGAGAGGCTTGGAGAGACCTACATGAACTGATGCTAAGTGAAATGAGCAGAACCAGGAGATCATTATACACTTCGACAACGATATTGTATGAGGACATATTTTGATGGAAGTGGATTTCTTTGACAAAGAGACCTGAGTTTCAATTGATAAATGACGGACAAAAGCAGCTACACCCAAAGAAAGAACACTGGGAAACGAATGTGAACTATCTGCATTTTTGTTTTTCTTCCCGGATTATTTATACCTTCTGAATCCAATTCTCCCTACGCAACAAGAGAACTGTTCGGTTCTGCAAACATATATTGTATCTAGGATATACTGCAACATATCCAACATATAAAGGACTGCTTGCCATCTAGGGGAGGGGGTAGAGGGAGGGAGGGGAAAAAAAATCGGAACAGAAATGAGTGTCAATATAATGTAATTATTAAATAAAAAATTAAAAAAAAAATTTTGTTTGACTCAGTTTCCTTATTTATAAAATGAGTTGGAGAAGGAAATGGAAAACAACTCCAACATCTTTGTCAAGAAAATTTCAAA
This sequence comes from Antechinus flavipes, assembly GCF_016432865.1. Lineage (NCBI taxonomy): Eukaryota > Metazoa > Chordata > Mammalia > Dasyuromorphia > Dasyuridae > Antechinus > Antechinus flavipes. Next base: position 31,273,171 of record NC_067399.1, on the reverse strand, counting down.
TGGGCGCATAAGAGTCTGATATGACTGAAAGATGACTGAACAACAAAACATTTGAGCTCCTTAGTCAAGCATTCACCTTCTCCCTAAGAACTGAAGTCAGAATGGGCCTCTTGATTCTCAATGATAAGCCTCAAAAGGCCTTCCTTTAGCTACTTGAGGTGAATAATTCTTTGATACTCAGTAGGCTTTAGGGATGTGCTTCAGAGAAGGATATGAGAAGTGAAATTGAGGAAAGGATGCTCTTTTGTTCATATTTTTGTGATAATCTCCACAGTTCCAATCCAAAGCATTATTGATAGTAAGTGATCACTAAAGCTTTAGAGAAGATCACATTTGGTATTACTATGTACTTCCCCAGGATATGGGAGTAGAAACACTCTGTCCTGGGAAAACATTTGTGGACCAGCAAGTATAAGGATGATTCTCTGAGTATTAGGGAAAGAGGAGGAAAAAAGGAAAGAAGGAGAACAAAGAAGAAGAGAACAATTGTTCCATCTATTCATAGTTCGGATTTGCATTGCTGTGGCCAGTGGAGCAGCAGTAATAATGTGAAGCTGGGGGGGTTCTGTAAAGGGCTGAAACTCTTGAGTCGATTCACTGAGGTCGGTTTGAGCACTTAAGGCTAATTATTGATTGGACAATCTCTATAAGCTTATGCTTGAAAAATGGCCTTTCCCACTATCCTGTGCTGGCTCGATAATTGGTATATACAGAGAATTGTAGGAGGGACTAGGGGGTGGAGTAAGACTAGCCAGAGTCACTTCTGGGCGGGAGATGAAGAAGAAAAGTCGCGGAGATTCTGCTTCCATCCAATTCAATCCTACCTCTAAAAACCAAGAATAAAGACCACAGACTTTTGCTTGTCCTGACTTTGGCTGATTCTAAGAAAGGGGTCCTCAAACTTCTTAAATAGGGGGCCAGTTCACTGTCCCTCAGACTGTTGGAGAGCCGGACTATAGTAAAAACAAAAACTTTGTTTTGTGGGCCTTTAAATAAAGAAACTTCATAGCCCTGAGTGAGGGGGATAATCATCCTCAGCTGCTGCATCTGGCACGGCTGTAGTTTGAGGACTCCTGTTCTAAGGTGTCCAGGGTGCTAATGCAGTCATCACAGGGTTCCTGGGAGCAAAGAATGTAATCATTACAATCAGCTGCGTGGAGCAACCATGGTACCAGCTCAGCAGCAGTATGTACTGAGATTCCCAGGGCTACTCTAAAATTTCCTACCATTTTCTGATCCTAAGTGTCACTATTCTAGTAACAGAGCTGGGATTTTAGTATTTTTGAACAGGACAAATCTTTATGCTCTTTTATTTTCTCTTGCTGGAAAGATGGACCCAAGAATTGACTAGTCAAAGTCAGGATGAAGAAATCATGCTAACTTCTCTACTGGGGCTTACAATATAAAAAGATTATACTTGGAAAATGAAATTTTTTGAGTGTTTTATGTTAATTTTCTTTCCTGATTTTCAGAAAGGCACAGGAACTGGACCGTTGATTTCATTGGTATAGGGAACTTTATGTGAGGGTAGCTGGGTGGCACAGTGGATTAAAGTTCTGGGCCTGGAGTCAGGAAAACTCAATCTCTTGATTTCAAATATGACTTCAGACACATTAACTATTTGCAAATCACTTAATTCTTTCCTCCTCAGTTTCTTCATCTGTAAAATGAGCCAGACAGAGAAATGACAAACCAGTTCAGCATATTTACCAAAAAAAAAACCATAATGGGATTGACAGAACAACAAAAATGGTTGAGGAAATTCCCTCTATTAATTCAGTCTGGTAGCTTCTTTTCAACTTTCATAGTCTTAAATAGATGTCTACAATATTGGGAGATTAAGTATTAAGGATTCCATAATGCAGTAAATATCAGAGACACAACTGAAGCCCAGTTCTTCTTGGCTTTGAGGACAGTTCTTTCTCCACGGCATCACATGTATTTCCTAATTTTATCTTCCTTTTTAATGAATCTATTTTCATTTCCACCACATGATGTCATGCAATTGATAGCAAAATAGTTTGGTTTTTTTTGAGAGCAAATTATGAACCAGGGACTCATGAGAATTAGTTTGAATGGATCAGATTTTAATGAGACTTTCAAACCTTTGTATTTAGGGAGCACTCCTACATGGGATGGGCCACTTACCTGGAGACAGTATGGCACAGTGGAAAAGGGCTCAGCTCTGGCGGCAGAGAACTCAAATTTCAAATCTACCTGTGACATTGCTAGTATGATTTTGAGCAAGTCAATTGGGCTTTATTTTCCTCATTTATAAAATGCAGGGAAGACTAAATGACCCCTGAGTTTCTTTCCCATTCTGAATCTGAGTTTCTACAATTGGTTTAAGTCCGAGCTATGGTACTAAGACTATCTGGCCAGTCAGTGTCACCTTTCACTTCTGGGAGTAGAGAGATTGTTCTGTAGATTTCATCCAATCCATCAGCTAGCTGTGTGAATTTGTGTAAACAATTTTCCTTTTCTAGGCTGTGGTTTCTTCAATATGTAAAATGAAGGGGCTTGGGCCTATTTGGTCTCTAAAGTTCCTTTAGCTGCCAAATCTCTTTTCATTATTTTGTGTCATAGTTAGGAGTATGCCTTATATCCTTTTCTAGGGTCTAAATCCAATGAAAGAAGGACTTGCACTTTATATATCCTTAAATTTTCCTAGCACCTAGTACAGTGGCCTGCCTGTAATTAATAAAGCTTTGTTGAATTGAACTATCTTATCTAGTCCTCCTGGTTGGCTTGCCAGTCACTAAATGTGCCAGGAGGTAGCGAGGTAGTGGATAGGGGTTAGGAAGATCCAAGATTAAATTCTTCCTCAGATACTATTAGCTATTTGACTCTGGACACTTAAGTTTTATGTGCCTTAATTTCCTAATCTGTAAAACAGGAGGTTAGATCTGATAGGGCTTTAAGGTTTCTTTAAGGTTTCTCCAAATCTATAATTCTGGGGTGTTCACCTTGCTTGAATTTCCAGAAACAGCAATTTTCTTTTGTGGGAATGGGCTTTCATTTCCTTTTTCTGTGGAGGCCAGCAAATTCTCTGCCACAGAACTTGTATCTGTGATTGCCACTGCCCCAGAGCATCTCAGGAACCCTGAGGGTCAGACCTGTCAGGATATTGCAATGTTCCTCATCCTTGTGCTCTCTCATGGTGTGTTCACGTGGACCTGGTGCCGGGGAGTCAGATGTCTGATTGATGTGTAATTAATGAAGAGGGAGCCAGGGGCCAGCATTCACACACACACACACACACACACACACACACACACACACACACACTTAATACTCTTGTCAGCAACAAAGAGATCGGTGAGATTGTTTTTGCTGCATTTTTTTTATTGTTCTTTAAAATGTATATCATTACAAAATGGTGTGAAGTCTGGCAGGAGTACCTTTTTAGAGCTAGAGAAATCAATACTTGGTGCAAGCCTCAGGGACAATCTGCACTTGGATTCAGTGATTAATTCTGCACTGCAATTGTATCTGTCTCTCTGTGTTATACTGTATATAGAGGGCAGGGGAGACTAGGTAACCTGCTTCTGTCTCACTGTGTTGGTGCTATCCCCTGCAAACCCTGACATCTTACCTCACTGATCTTAGTTCCTTAAAGCTTGGGAATTTAAAAACTAACTTTTATTGATGCCTTTTATTTGAACAGCAGAGTTATTTCTTGATCTATCTCCCTCCCTCATATTTCTTTCCCCTGATCATTCATAGTCAAATGTGTCTAGCCATTGTGTTTGTATCCTGAGTGCCTAACACAATACCTGATGGGAGTTTGCTGGAGCTGAATTCAAACGTTCAACACCTGCCTTTGATATTTATTACTTATGGGGACTTGAGCATGTTACTTAAATTCTCTGGGCCTCAGTTTCCCCATCTGTAATATGTGAGAATTGAGCTAGATGGCCTCTGAAGTTCCATCTGTAATGCTGGAGAAACTGAGGCAAGATAGAGATTAGAGAGTTTTTAATATTTTATTTGAGAGGGAGAGATTGTGTTGGGGCCATGATGCCCCCAGAGCTGATGTCTCAAAGCATCCAGCAGGGAATGTGAGGTTCCCATGAAATATATATATAAATAAATATAAATATAAATATATAAATATGTACATATAAATATAAATATATATACAAATATAAATATATATATGACTCCAAGCTCCCAGGGTAGCCTGAGATAGGGGTGGAATCAGAGCACTGAAAGCAGGAACAGACTATTAATCTGGTTCTGACAGGGTCGGAGGAGGCACTGGACATTCTGATAAGTATGGAAGGTCTGGGGTCATGATGTCTAAGATAGAAGGTCTTTCTCCTTATCTGGAGTAAACATTTATAGTTTATAATCTTAGCATGGCCAGCCCTAAATTATATCAGTTCTAATGATTAGGAGGGAAGGGTGGTATTGCAACCAGGGGGATTAAAGCAGAACAATAAAGAGAAACTGAGGCAGGACAATTAGAAAGGAACTGTGGCACAACACTTGCAGTTCTAGATCTGCCTTTAGCACAGAGCCTAGTACATAGTAGTGTTTACTGTTTGACTAACTGATCTCTGACAGGGCACAGTGTTCCATAAGTGCTTGCTGACTTGAATTGAGCCTATGCAATGATTACGTTGCTAACACATCGAACAAACTATCACAATAGATCCCCATGTCTATAGTGAAGGGAGGGTATTAATTATCTGGTTATTCACTGTGACTTTCAGTGATCTTGTAATTCACATGGTTGCCATCAGGGTCTATGCTATTTCTCTGGTTCTGCTTACTTTACCCTGAATCTGTTATAGACACCATCCCCCATTTTCCATGAGTTCCTCATGTCATTTTGTACCATGTAATACCATCCTATTACATTCACAGGAGAAGAGCCTAGTGTGAGCTATAAAAAGCTGGTTTCAGAGCCTGGAAAACCTCAGTTTCATTTCTGCCTCTTGATATATACTGTGTAGCTGAGTGGACCATATGGCTAAAGTTCCGAGCCTGTCATCAGAAAGACCCAAATTTAAGTCTAGTCTCAGACATGTTCTAGCTGTGCAATCTTAGGAAACTCACTTAATCTTGTTTGCCTCAGTTTCCTCACCTGTAAATGAGATGGAGAAGGAAATGGCAATCTACTTCAGTATCTCTGCCAAGAAAACTTGAAATGGGGCCATGCAAAATTGGATGTGACTGAACAACAAAATCACATATTAGTGAGGTGACTATGAACAAGAAACTTAACCTCTCGGTAACCTGAGAATTCTTTTTTTTTCCTGAGGCAAGAGGGATTAAGTGACTTGCCCAGGGTCACCCAGCCAGGAAGTATTAAGTGTCAGGCCATATTTGAACTCAGGTCCTCCAGATTTCAGGGCTGGTTCTCTATCCACTACACCAACTTGCTGCCTAACATCCTTGGCAATTCTTTAAGATTTGGGGAGATATTGATGGGGAGATGCTGACTTGCATTGATAGATATGGTCTCCTCACTTGGGGGTCCCCTAGACTAAGAAAGTCACAGGTTTGGTCTCTATCCCTATCTTTAGATTATATTCCATTTTGTTCAGACCCAAGGGATGGCTATCTATCTATCTATCTATCTATATATATGTATGTATACATATATATATATATTTTTTTTTTTTCATTTTCTTTTCAACTGCAGAAAACAGCTCATGAATTTTAAAAGAATATCTAATCAACATGTATTTATCAAACACTCTCCTACTGTGTAGATGGGTACTCCATTCCTAATCTTATACAGGGTATTGGGAGGCGTTCGAAAAATGGTCTTTGACCTCAATGGGCTTTGCAACCTTGTTGTACAGATCTGGAAGGCATGTTAGAGATTGTCTGATTCAAGCTTCTCTATCCATTTTATAAATGAACTGAAGAAGAGAGATTAAGTGGATTGCATACTGTTCATATAGGGCATAGGATTACCATATCATCAGGAATTAGGGGGAAGGGACCTCAGAAAATCATCCCAACTTAATGTCTTCTCGTGTTGCAACTCAACAGTCTCATTTATGTCAGGGCGCACAATATGGTATTAAGTGGGTTTTCAGTGTTCCCCCAGAGAGCAATTTAGTGTGGACCAAGTACTGGTTTTATGATCAGAAGACCTGGATTCTAATTCTGCTGCTGACTAGCTGAAAGATCACAAACAAGTCACTTAATCTACTCTATTCTGCTCTAATCCTTGATTTTTTTCATGTAAAAGATGAGAATAATGATGTTTTCATGAAATATTTCACAAGCTTATTAGGAAAGTATTGTGTATTCCTTGAGAGATGCAGTGAAGGATGTGAATAGATTTCTGAATCTGAAACAAGAATATCTGGGCTCAATGGCCAGCATATTATCCTCATGAAGCTTAGTTTCCTCATCTATAAAATGATGATGATAATTTCATCATTTTAGTGTTTAATTCTGGGACTGTTGTAAGAAAATGTGTATGTAATAATAGCTACCCTGCTTCCTCTGCCTGAAGATCAGGTATGCTATTTTTAATGAAGATTCTCTGATAATCTTAAAGGAATTGAAAGGTGTCTAGTCTTTGCCATTGGCTCAAATCTTCACAGATTGTTTTTCCTTGATTTTAAACTCCAATTCCCTTTAACCACTTAACAGTCAGATGTTATATATATATATATATATTTTTTTTTTTTTTTTTGCAAAGGAATATGTACTTCAAAGCCATGAACAAATGTACAACTTCCTCCCTTCCCTAATCCCCAACACTTGGGAGAGCATAATATTGTTCATTGCCTCAAAGCAGAGGCAAAGGACAAGCTGCAAGAGCTTTTAGAACCAAGGAGAGAGAGAGAGGGGCCTCTAAGAAAGCGAACCGGGCTATATTGAAGGACACAATAAAAGATTTGAACTTTTATCACCTGGCTGTATTTGGGTAATTATTACTTTCAACTGAAACTAAGGCTGCCTCCAGAAAATCTCCCCAGAGAGAACCATTATTTTAAAGAAGAAAAACACCACATTTTGGTAGACTGAAGTCTGGAAGACTTGTCTTCCTGAGTTCAAGTCTGGTCTCAGACACTCACTAACTGTGTGATGCTGGGTAAGTCATTTAAATCTGTGTGCCTCAGTTCCTCATTTGTAAAATGAATTGGAGAAAGAAGTGGCAAACTGCTTCAGTATTTTAGTCAAGAAAGCCCCAAATGAGGTTATGAAGAGTTGCCCACAACTGAAATGACTGAATAATAATAATTACCCCCTGTGCCACCTCAATCCTTAGAGAAGGAAGAGGAATAGATTTATAAATTCAATTCCTATATTATATCAGTTCCACTAGATCCCAAGTCCAACCTTCTGCCCCCCACCCACTTCTGCCTTCTCAGGACTTTGTTGATGGCAACAATGTCCAGCCTGATTTCCTGGCTCCAAGATCACCATAGTTGGACTTCCCATGTCTGAGGGGATCCATCCCAAAACACAGCTCTGATTGAAAAGTACAAATAAACCAGACCAGGCATCCAGCTTAGGGCCTAAAAGGTGAGGAACTACCCAGTTTATGGCACTGTGTCCATGCTCTAGGGGGATAAGACTTTTATCTCCGGAGGAAAAGAGTCTGATTTGCAAGATGCAGCTCATTATGACTACCATGGATTGGTGAGAGGCTGCTCTAACCCATGTGTAGAGGAATGAGGAATGGCTTCTCTCCCAAACAAGGATCCGGTGCTTCCCCAGGTTGGATCCTGCATCTTTGTCATCTGGGGATGTGCCCAAACTGGGTAATATTACCCCCCCCCATATACAAAGCAGTTTGCAAACTTAACAGCACTGTATTGATTTCAATTATGATTATGATACCTTCAAGTGCTATAGAATTGAATTCAGTTCAACAAATTAAACCTTTCTTATTGACAACTTATGTTTCCAAATAGATTTCTACATCATATTCCAAATAGATTTCTTGCCCATATCTCATGGACTATCTTTTATAAGCATAAAAAGAGAGAGAAGAAAACATTTCAAGAAAATTAACATATCATCTGAGATTAATAACATATAAAATATTCTCTATTCATAGCTCTGTACTCTGTGCAAAGAAAGGGATTGTGTTGGGCATAGTTTCTCAATTCTGGGCCAAGGTTCTCAGTCTTTATAATTATATGCATCAAGCAATATGCAAGGAGAGGCAGCTGGATAGCTCAGTGAATAGAGCACTGGTCCTAGAATCAAGAATATGTGAGTTTAAATCTGGTTTCAGATATTCACTATCTCTGTAACCCTGTAGAGGTCACTTAAACTCTTTTTGCCTTAATCCACTGGAGAAGGAAATGGCAAACCACTCCAGCATCTTTGCTGGGTGTGCAAAGGGGAGGGGGAGGTCATGAAGAGTAGGACATGACTGAACAACTGAATAACAAAAATGGGCAAGGTACTAATTTAAGTCAAGGAATATACATAAGAACAACGAGAAATGGCACAAGTTAAGGAAATGCCAAGTACAGATATCTCTTCTACATCATGTGGGTTTGGTGCAGTGCTTCTGTGATTTGAAAAATTTGTGTAAAAGTTTTTGATCCTCCCTTTGTACCAGAGGTGAACTCTGAATTATTATGGTATTAAAAATTAAAAATTGTTGATATTATGCAATATTATACTCATATTTAATGCATTTCTGAGTTTTTAAATTTTTTTCTGTGTTATCTGTGGCTTTTGCAAAACTTCCACCAAATCCCCCTTCCCCCAATTCTCATTTAATTTCTTTTCTTTTTCCTTTTTCTTTTCTTTTCTTCTTTTTGCCAAGGCAATTGGGATTAAGTCACACAGCTAGTAAGTATTAGGTGTCTGAGGCTGGATTTGAACTCAGGTTCTCCTGACTTCAAGGCTGGTGCTCTATTGACTGTTATCTAGCTGCCCCTAATTTAATTTCTTATGCTGATCCAGAACATATGGAAACCATGATGGGGAAAGTTGCGATGTTGAAGAGGTAATTGTATATTCAAATCAGAGCAACATAATGTTGCTCTTCACTTTTGTGTCTCCCTGGCACTCAACTCTCATCTGGGGTTTCCAGAAGCTGTAGCATGTACAGTGGCTACACTCTGGTAAATCATCTTGGCAAATGGACCAAACTAGATTGAGGGTAATTGATGGCTCTCAAACTCATTGAAGAGTTAGTGGAACGTCTACTTCTCGTGAAGTCTTCACCTAGGTGAATGGTTAAATGAGAATAATTTGTTTCCATGGCTCTGAAGGATGCTAAAACCCAGGCACTGTGGAGTACTTAGCATTTAGTCAGACATCAGAGGTACCAATTTCATCCACTACATCCCTGGCCAAGTCAGCCATCTTGACTTTTGTTTTGCCATTGGACTTCAATTACTCTGGAAAAAAGAGTGAAGCTGATGACTTTGGGCAACTTTGTCTCACTTAAATCCAATTCACACAAGTGTCAAGATATAACTCGATGTCATTAGTCCTCTTCAGAAATGAAAAAACAAACAACAAAAGAAGGGTTCATGATCATTTACTGTTGGGCTAGGTGAATTCTGACATCCCTCCCAAACTGTGAGATTCTGTGACTTAGAATGGCAAAATGGAAGCTCAGGTGTATTCTCTTTAGTGACTTGTTCAAGGTCATATACATGACTAATGATCCAACCAGGGCCAGAATCCAGGTCTCCTGGTTCTTATTGGGTGCTCTTTCCAATAAACTATTCTGTCTCCTTTTTTTTTTTAAATGAGATGTCACACTTAATTTAATTTTAAAATAGCACTAACCATGTGGAACAGTGATTAAGCACTCCTTGTCTGTTTGGCATAAATCTGGGCACCTTCTGCATCCGATGCAAATTACCCTGTATGTTCTCGGTGAAAGATTGTTATAAAAGGCATTCTTATTCTCTTCCTTCTGAACTTCTTCTATCAAATACTTTTCCCCCTCCTATCTAAAATATTTCACCTAGTCCATTTTTTTTTGTTCAAGGAAATTTTAATTTTTAAAAATTATTATCTCTTTGGTTAAAAATCTCTAGAGTCCTTCAAGAGTCAACCCAAAAGATGTTATGAGAAACTATACCGGATGACTCCCTAACTATGGATATTCTCTATCTGGCACCCCCTTTCTGGTGTAATGCAAGTTTCTTGAAAGCTAGAACAATTTCTTTTTTAATTTTTTGAGGGGTATTCAGTGCCTAGAGCACAGTAAACACTTAATATATATTTATTTAATTTTTTCAATTTATGATCTTTCAAGTAATCTACCAGCACTTTTGTTTGCTAACTTGCTTTGGTCCAGACATGATTATACCAATTTGGGGAACTTTCTAATGCAAAAGTACATCTTCCCCAAATTTGTTTCCCCTAGAGCAGAAACATAAGGGTAAATATTCTAATCTTAGAAAGTTGCTCAAACCATGCATATAATCAAGTGCACGTGGTCTTTCTTTTTAGAATGGAAGCTCCAGCATGGGCTGATTCACTATTGTTTTGGTACTCACTGATGCTTAGCACAGTGATTGGCACTTTGTAGATACTTGGTAAATGTTGATTGTTTGATGAATGGGGAGAGTGATCAAACATAGACATTGACCTATATAGGACCAACATAGACAGAACAGAGGAAATTTATGCTTCTGATTCTCTTGGGCCAACTCTAATCTTTATAGAGTGAGACATATTGGGACTGGGTATATTGCTCTGTTGGGCTCACTGTACTTAGTTTCTGACAGCCATCTTGTTTAATTGGTTTGTGTACCCTCTGGCTTAACTGAAGTTCATGATTAGGACCTTATTATGCTCTTTTAGAAATAATGTGAACCTTTACCTTAAAACTTATCTCTTTAGTTCTACTCCTTCAGATTCTCAGCTTAGAGTCCTACCTCATGAACAGCAAGATTTCAACTCCAGTCACCAAAGTCTCCCCTTGATATTCTCTTATCTCAAGGTTGGGGCTCATGATGTTGGATTCTCCTCTTAAGTTGTATTCAAGCACATGTATCTTGGAGCCAGATGCTTCTGTTTCAGTATGACATTGCCAATGGGGAGGATGTGGAAGAGACAAATCTCTTCTTTCCTTTTTCTCTCTGTTAAGAGGTACAAGGGAATTGATGAAGAGTAAGTCTCCAAGAGCTCACGCCTTCTTCCTGTCAACTTACGCTCAGCGCTTGAACCGACTGTCAGATTAACTGTTGGACAGTGGAGCCAGCTTGCTTCTAAATACCTCAAGAGATATAACCCTTCTCAATTAGCCAATTACAAGATGTTTCCTGTTGTCCACCCATGACCTCCATCTGATGGCCATCATCTTATTATGTTATTTTTAAAAATCCTTTTACATTCTGCTATTGGATTATTTAGGAAACTCCTTTATGGCTTAATATTTGGTTCTTTAGGAAAATTGCCCAATTTGATTGGTGACTACCCTAATTATCCTCCTTCATAAAATTCTCTCTTACTACCCTAAGAAATAACTCTGTTGATAGGAAGAATTTTTTATTTTATTTATCCCTGTGACCAGTTTTTCTTTAGTGCCAAAGCTACCTCCAGGTGTCTGATTTTCCTCTGGTACTTTTAGAAAGTAGCTCTGGGTGGAGGAGAGTTTATTAGGGCCCAGGAAAGGACACCCTTCTCAGGACTAATTTAGAATCTTTATGACTCAGTGGAGGCTGTCAATCCTGACTTCTTTGACGTTTAATTCCTGCTGATCTAAATTTTATATGACAAATAGTTTCATTTAATTGTGTCACCTCTGGCTTAGATATACCATAAAAAAGTTTCCATTTTAACAGCCAGCAACAAAGGAGCCCTGCCTGGTGAGCAGCAGTGAGTGATAATGTCAAAGAAAGTTGCAAAGGCATAGGGAGCTGGGAAGGTGGCACTTTATAGCCCAGGCAGGTGGTAGCAGGGAATGAGGGAGGAGTTCTGGGCACAGGAAACATGAGAATAATACTGGCCATACATCTTGCCAGCTGCTACTGGCCACCCCCTTTTAGGAGTGACTTGACTTACTGGGTCTTACAACAGAAAGTAGAAAGGTGAACTCAAAGTGAAATTTATTAGGTGGTAGAGAAGACAATGATTTCTTGGTCTTGGAAGGGAGGAGGGAAATTGCTGGATTTCATGAATGACAATAGATTTTGAGCCAGTTATGACTGAGGAGATCATCTAGAACAACATCTTCATTTTACAGATGAGGCAAGTGAAAAGTGGTTTTTCCAAGGGGTAGAGATAGAATCTGAGCCCACATTCTGTAAATTATTTGAATTCACCATTTTTGACATAGCTTGCTATCTTATAAACAACAAGTTATATCTGAGTTTTTGAACTACAATTTTAGAGAGAATTCCCCATATCAATGAATCATACATAGCTCCAGAAAGAAATATTTAGGATTATGGTAGCCTTGAAGAATTTGGTGTAGTAAGAGGGTTTTTTCAACCATTTTTTTGCCCATTATTTTATTGTTCCCAGAATCCTTTTCAGGTTGTGGTTACCTTTATGGTGGTTGTCTTGCCAGAACTTCTGCTATCCTAACTTTATATGGCTTATAACAGCTCTTCTTTCTCTAGGTCTTTGACTTTTCAACTATCTTGAGCTACACTAGGTTCTGGGTTCAAATGTCATCCAGATTCATTACTTATCTCCACTCTTCATCTTACTCTGTTCCTTTCTTTTTAGTTCCTTCAAAGAACTACTTAGTACCTCATAAAGAGATGACTGGATATGAATTTTTTTTTACAGTTAAATACCCCTCTTTTTCTGTAATTGGGTCTATGAAAGACCAATTTTCTTATAATCTACATCAAATGTATAGAGTCACAGCTAAGTCGGAACTTTGAAATCATAAAGTCTACTGCTTCTCACGACAGATGTCCAGAAAGGTTGTGACTTGCTTAGGGTCATACTGGTAGTAAGTCCTGAGGTTCAAACATATACCCTCTGATTTTTCTCTATAGCAAATTGCTTCACTAATCCTTATACATTCCCTGGTCAAGTATGATTAGGATCATGGGAGCACATCTATTAATATCATAAATCTAGAGCTGGACAAATAGAAATTGTGGACCATCTAGTTTAGTGCCTCAAGATGCAGGTGATAAATTGGAAACCCAGATGGGATAAGCAAGGCATTAAGGTGTGCTGGGAGAATACTGGCTTTGGAGCCATTGAATTCTGTGTTAAACACTTCTGAACTGGGTGATCTTAGTCTGGTAATTCATTTTTTTCTGGCCTTCAGTTCACTCCTCTATAAAATGAGAGAGGTGTTCTTGATGGCCCTAAAGTTCCTTTCAGTTCTAAATCTATGTTCCTATAAATCTATGAAAGGACTTATTTGCCAAAGGTCCTACATATGGCATTAATCATCAACAAACATTGTTGTTCTTAATACATGGTTGATAGACATTATCTTGGGTTAAAATTGAACATGATGGATTCTAATAAGCAGAGGTAAAAAGGAACCAGGGATTCATTCTGTGCTCCTTTATGTAACTAAGGACTCAAGCTCATTTGCAAAAGACTCTACTCATTGGTGGTTTTAGCTCTAAATCTATGTTCCTATAAACCTTTGAAGGGACTTATTTGCCAAAGGTCCCACATATGGCACCAATCGATCAGCAAACATTGTTGTGCCTTACAAATGATTGAAAAACATTATTTTGTGTTAAAGCTGAGTCTTGAAGGAAATATGGATCCTAAGATGCAAAGGTGAAAAGGAACCTGTACCAGGGTCTCATTTTATTTTTCCATGTTCCCTTGTGTAACTAAGGGATCAAGCTCATTTGTATAAGACTCTACTCATTGGTGGAGATTGATTTCTCAATATGCTGAGCCTGGATGAATGATGGAGTTGGTAAGACCTTGAGAAAGGAGTGATCTTGATCTTCTGATTTCTATCTTAGAAAGAAAATATAGATTCTCATCAGGGGAAGGTCCCAGAAGAAAGAGAAATATTCTGGGAAGAATCCATCATGTGCAGAAATTGATTCCTTGATTATCTTCAACTTATAATATAGAGACTTTAGGAAATTTCCCCTGGGACTTGAATTCTTGGACCTTAGTTTCTCAGGCCTGATTTGCTGGACTGGTTGCATCTTCTGGCTTGGAATTTTGGGCTTTAAAGTCCCCATGGCTTAAGTTTCCAGGCCCAGGACTCTTTTCTCTACATTTAGAATTGAAAAGGACAAATGAGACAAGACCCAGACTGTAAGCCCATTTCTCAGATCCAACAGGGCTTTATGTGACCCTTCTCAGACCAGGTTACTGAATGATGTTTTTTTCTGTCAGTAAACAAGACTTTCATCATTGGATGCCATTGGAAAGAAAGGATGACCACATCTCAGTAAGATATATTTAAAGACACAAATAGTCCTAGCTGCATTGTCTTTTTTTTTGTTTTTGTTTTTGTTTTTGTTTTTTTCTTTTTCTTTTTAAATTTTTTATTTAATGATTACTTTATAATGACAACATTATTCCTTGCACTCGTTTCTTTTCCGATTTTTTCCCCCTCCCTCCCTTCACCCCCTCCCCTAGATGGCAAGCAGTCCTTTATATGTTGGATATGTTGCAGTATATCCTAGATACAATATATGTTTGTAGAACCGAACAGTTGTCTTGTTGCATAGGGAGAATTGGATTCAGAAGGTATAAATAACCCGGGAAGAAAAACTAAAATGCAGATAGTTCACATTTGTTTCCCAGTGTTCGTTCTTTGGGTGTAGCTGCTTATGTCCGTCATTTATCAATTGAAACTTAGTTAGGTCTCTTTGTCAAAGAAATCCACTTCCATCAAAATATGTCCTCATACAATATCGTTGTCGAAGTGTATAATGATCTCCTGGTTCTGCTCATTTCACTTAGCATCAGTTCATGTAAGTCTCGCCAGTCCTCTCTGTATTCATCCTGCTGGTCATTTCTTACAGAACAATAATATTCCATAACATTCATATACCACAATTTACCCAGCCATTCTCCAATTGATGGGCATCCATTAATTTTCCAGTTTCTAGCCACTACAAATAGGGCTGCTACTAGCTGCATTGTCAATGGAAGAAAGGCTTCTTGCAACAACATGATAGGATATTTCATTATGTCTTCTTCCAGAAGCAGGTATCTCCCATCTTCAATAGTCTGGGAATGCTTGAAAATGATTTACACAAATGAAAGAAAAAAGATAAAAATGATCCTAAATATTCTAATCAAATTGAATTATTTCACAGATGAGGAAACTGAGGTCCAGAGAGGAGTAATATGTGCAGAGCCATATAATAAATTATTAGCAAAGCTATGATTTGATCCTTGATCCTCTAAGTTTAAAATCCATTTTATTTCCACCATGTATTGCTGTTTTTTCACCAATCACATTTCATGGAGATTCAATGAAAGTGCATTTTTCTTTATTTCTTCAATTAAAATGAGACACTTATGAATAACTGCTTTGATTTGATTGTTAGAATAATAATTAAGAATAATGCATGCATCATCAATAGTAGCTTACATTTGTACATTGCTTCTCAGTGATAAGGTGACTTCTTATCTATTATATTGATCCAATAAAATCCTAGTGAGCTATGTTGAAGAAAGGGGAATATATATATATATAAAATATAAAATCAAAGTATTTTTTAAGTGACTATTACATGTCAGACACTGGGTGGATATATAAATAAGCATAAAACATTCTCTTTGTTCTTCAGAAGATTCAAATCTATTTGGGGATAACTATGTAGATGTGAAGAAATATATCATACAGACCACATGAGAGCCTGCCATGCTTACAGAATATGTTGTCCTGGGTTTGAATTTTGCATATGACATACATGAGTTATATGACCATGGGTAATTCACTTAAACCATCATTACTCTAGATAACTCACTGAAATTACAAAGTATCCATCAATTATTGATCTATACCAATGAAGGGAATTTCCACACTAGGGATTCTCTATAACTGATTACTGATTAAATCAATGTCCAGTAAAATATAAATATATATATGCATATATGGTTCTTATAATTTTTATAATGCCCACATTAAAATATATATGTATCATTCATTCTTTTAAGTCCATTACCTCTAGAGCAGGAGGTGGGCAGCTTGTTTCTTCTTCACTCTTCTGCCATTTTGCTTTATCATTTCATTCATCAAAGTTCTAAACAGTTTTAAAATTGTTTTTCTTTACAATATTGTTCTCTCTGTCTCTCTCTGACTCTCTCTGTCTCTCTGTCTGTCTGTCTCTGTCTCTGTCTCCCTCTCCCTCTCCCCATCCATACACAAACACACAGACACAGACACAGATACACACACATACTGTCTTTTCTTTAATCCCACTCCAATACCTCATGGGTTAAGACTAAGCCAATAAATATTTTTGTACAAATTGGATCAACTCACAATTCTACCAACAGTATATTAGTGTCCCAGTTTTTCCACATCCCCTTCAATATCCAACATTTCCTTTTTTTTTTGTCGTATTAGCCAATCTCATAGATGTGAGGTGGCCTCTTAGAGTTGTTTGGAAACCAAAGGGATGCCCATCAATTAGGAAATGACTAAAAAAGTTGTTGTTTATGATTATAATGGAATATTATTGTGCTATAAAAATAACAAGCAGTAAGATTTCAGAAAAACCTGGACAAATTTATATCAAGTGATACATAGTGAAGTGAACAGAACCAGGAGAATGTTAT
Source organism: Antechinus flavipes (assembly GCF_016432865.1). Lineage (NCBI taxonomy): Eukaryota > Metazoa > Chordata > Mammalia > Dasyuromorphia > Dasyuridae > Antechinus > Antechinus flavipes. The sequence continues at coordinate 31,256,524 of NC_067399.1, read as the reverse complement.
ACACTCTAACAGCAGTATTTTTTGACGAAGAACTGTGAATGACTTAGCTATTGTCAATAATATAATGATCCAAGACAATCCCAAAGGACTAATGAGGAAATATACTATCCATCTCCAGAGAAAGAATGGATATTGATTCAATATAGACCGAAGCATGTTATTTTTCATTTTCTTTCTTTCAGTTTTTTCTTGTGAGTCTTATATAAAATGACTAATATGGAAATGTTTTACATAATTGAACATGGATAACCTGTATCTGAGAGAGATAAGGAGTGATAGAATTTGGAACTCACTGTTTTAAATCAAAATGTTAAAATAGAATTAAACCAAGAGACAAGGGATTCCAAGTTTTGGGAGATCTTGCTCAGTAGGAAAAAGCCAGGTTGGGAACTGTGATATTTGTATGTCTATTGTCTGAAAGATAAATCAGATTAAATGCTGAAATTTAATAGAGGTTAATTATAGAAATTTCTTCACAGGAGTTAGCAGCCAAACTAAAGAATGAATGTGTGTGTGTGTATGCATGTGTATGTGTGAACATGGCTAGATAGCAAATCTTTATGACAAAGAGTTTGAAGTTCTATGTATCGCCAGTGTGATGTGATTGCTAAAACCAGCTCCTTTTGCCTTCGGCTTTGTTCACAAAAGTGCATGCACCATCTAGAACAAAGGAGTAAAGGGAGTAAATGCACCCAATGTGCTCATTTGGCTAGATCCCATCTGAAATATTGTATTCATTTCTGGGTCTGTTATTTTTAAGCAAAACATTGTCAAATTGGGCTAAGTCCAGAGGAAGGTGACAAGGATGCATCAGAGAGTGGAAATCATACCTTATGAAAAATTATTAGAAGGAATTAGGGATGTGTAGTACAAAGAAATGTAGCTTTAATTGAGAGGGAGAGTTTTCAGGACTAAGGAGATGACATCAGAGCAGGAATCAACAGGAACCTCACCTGGATGTGAGGTGGATATTTCTGAGACATTGGGTGGCCAGCCATGAGAAGATGGAAGGGACCAAGTTGGGGAAAATTTCATACTGGATTCACTGGATTCAGTGATTTTCATCCTAGTAAAGCCATGGGTGAGTGGGCTTCCACTGTGGAAGGAAAAGCAGCTCAGTCCCCAGGGATTGAAACTTGTTGTTTGTAGACCTTGTGGATGTTGAAACCCCAACTTTAAAAGATGTAATGTAAATGAAAGGCACTGTAATCACGCCTCTTCCTCCCAGGATGCATTGAGAATCTGTGGTTCCAAGTCTGGGTGGGGTAGGGAGAATGACTGGTCTAGAAGAGAGTAGACGCTATAGCTGGGGGATAGTGGTTTAAGTATAGAATGGACACACACACCTCCATCTTGTGAGCCCTTAAGATGGTGCTTAAAATCCTCCACTTCTCAAGTCTATCATTCAACATACCAGGTATTTCTGAACTCTTAACCCAGGTTATTTAACCTCCTTGCCAGCATCTTAGATAGATGAGTGAAACTGAGGCAAAAAAGTGATTTATAATGTTTTTCTTACTTCGGAGGAAAATGATAAATAGGTTTATAAATTTTGAGGTAGAACTCAGTGAAGTAGCCAGCAATATTGATCTTGTTGGGTTGTAGAAGACCTTACCCAAAATGACTACTCAGAGATCACTCAAAAAAGAAAGCAGGTTTATTAAACCTCCAGAGGATGAGCCGTTCTATCCCGAGATAAGGGAAATAGAAAGCTTGTAGGAGGGCTAAAGAAGTAGTAAAGTTATGCAGCTTTTATACAAGAGATTACATCACAAGTAGGAGATCATTGAGAAGGGGGGAGAGGCATCTAATTGGTTGCTGCTATTCGGAGAGATTGGAATGGAAGGGTTCTGTTTCCCCGAAATCACCTGATTTCTGGGAAACAGAAAATCAGGCCTTCAGCCGTCAGATATAGCTGGCCAAGGCTCAAGCAAATATGGGCCTACACATATTATACAGGTCACAGGGGAAACACAGAAATAATGAAAATAAAATACAGAAAAAGAATTCACACATTCTTATAAGTTCTTCACCTTATTTCTCTCTTCCACACAATCTGAATCATTTAAATTTGCTCTAAAATCTTTACTGAGAAACTTGTAGGTAATAGGATTTTTTGAAAAGTATCTCTGTCTTCAACTGTGTGACCTCAGGCAAATCACTTAACTTCTCCAGATTCAATTTCCACATCTGTGAAATGGGTACAATAGTATCCATGAAACATACTTCTACAGTTCAAATGAGATCATGTCTATCAAGTGCTTTGCTTATGTTAAAGCAGTTTTATGTCAGTTATTATTTTTCTCCCTAAGGTTTCTGATAGAGTCCTAATTAGCCCTCCAGAGATAGCTCCACTCTGCTAAGATTATAAGATCATAAAGTTAGAAGACACCTTTGAGATTATTATTATAGTATTACTTACATTAACTAATGAGATAACTGAAACCCAGAGAGAGAAAATTTATCTTAAATTTGGGCTTGTCTCTACTTTCAGTAAAGAGTAAATAAAAGGCCTTGAGAAGAATTGGAATGGCTACTCCAATGTCTCTTTGTCATTGAGAAGTGAGGAACAAGTTAATGAACCTCTTTTCTTTATTCTTTATTTTTCTCAACGAAACCTCAATTTCCTCATCTGTAAAATGGTGCCTACTATGTGTTTGCTAGACATTAGGTTATTCTCTGGGGATGAAAATACAAAAAATTAAGCAATTCCCATGCTTATAGAACTTGCATTCTGATGGAGGAAGCAACAAGAATATACATACAGATATGAAAAAAAGAAGGGAGGAAGACAGGAAACAAAGAAAAGCAGGAAAGGAAGGAAGGAAGGGAGGCAAGAAAGGAAGGGAAAGAAGGAAGAAAGAAAAAACGGAAAGAAGGAAGGAAGGAAAAGCCGGAGGAAGAGAGAGAAAAAGAAGAGAGGGAGGGAGAAAGGAAAAAGCATTTATTAAGCACTTACAAATTCAAAGTACTGTGCGATCCAAACAGGAAAGTTAAACGATCCCTATTCCCAAGACATTCACATTTGAATGTGAGAAATGCCTCCCAGGGCTGTGAAAATGAGATGATATTTGTAAAATGCTCTACAAATCCTAAAGTGTTATTATTTTTATTATTATTTTCAAACAATTGCCAAATTCCACCCCCACAACGTCTTTTCTTGTCTGATCCAGCTTCTCTGCTCACAAAGCCATCACATTACAGATCAGTCTCCTAATTAATCTCCTTGTCTCAACTTTCTTCCTACTCTAATCTATCTTCCACAAAGCTACCAAAATGATTTTCCTTAAGCACAGATCTGATCATGTCAATTTTTCTGCTCAATCCATTTGACTCCATTGCATTTAGGATAAAATACACACTCTTCTGTTTTAGCTATTAAACTCCTTCAAAGTCTGACCCAGATCTATTGCAAATAGGGATTGACTAGAGTTGCTCTTCCTTCCCTGACCATGACGGACCATTCAAGCTGGCTCAACCCTTGGCTACTTTGGCAGTGACAACGTTTTTGGTTGCTAATGCTTTGGGGATGAAACTCTTGTTGGCTACTGAGCAGGAAAAGTTGCTGTGGCTACTACACATAAGCCATCTTCTTCCTTGAAACATAGGTTTTTGATAAGGAATGAAGGGAGTGGCCACTCTTGTTCTGATCCCAGAAGAAAAGGTGAATTGTAAAGAATATGACTTCTGCCTATGAAGACCTGGTCCAGTTTTTTTTTTTTAATCCTTCTGAATTTTTTTCTTTTCCTATATAAAGTGAGTCAGAATCAATTTCAAGATAAACTAATCTAGGCTTTGGAATGATATTTTGGATATAATGGAATGATTTTACTGGCTACTGAGCAGGAAAAGCCGATGACTTAATAGATCTTGTAAAGGGAATGTCTGTGTCTATGCCATTTGGCCAGCTTATGGATCCCATAATTTTGAGGGTGTTGGATCCTTTGGTTGGAGCTGATGGGTGGCAAGGGGAGTCTCTGGCAACTCCTCCCATGTTTTTGTAGCAGATGATCATGAAAAAGAGGGAGGGGTTATCAAAGACAATTGATTTTTTGGAAAACCAGCCCAATCCACCAACGAAAGAGTGGGTTGGGAATAAGTCAGCTTCATCCCAGAAACGAAAGACATACAGAGAAGGGTGCTTCACATTTACTCTGATTGGCAACTGCTAGTGTGTGAGTGTTATAGCAATTATTACTAGGGACTCAGAAAAGGAAGTTCTTGATACGGAGTCCTGGCATTGTCAAACTGTTCAACATCAAGAAGCTGATATAATTTAACAGTGTAAATGACATTAAAGGCTACACAAGACTCTTTCCTCTACCACTCTGTCCCAAGGACTATAGGATCTTTCCATTTGACTCTCAGCTGACATCATCCCCCACATTCATATGGGAATGCCTTGGAAACAGGAATTGTTTAAACTTTCTTATCCCCAGTGCTTAGCGCAGTGCTTTGAATTTGTGAGTGCTTAATGAATCCTTTTTCCTACCTTCTTCCTTCTCTCTTCCCCTCCCTTTTCCCTTTCCTTCCTTCCTCCCTCCCTTCCTCCCTTCCTTCCTTTCTTCTTTCCTTCCTCCCTACCTCCCTCCCTTCCTTCCTTGTTTTTTTTTTCCATATCTTTATGTATATTCTTGGTGCTTCATTGTTTAACTCTGCCTCCATGTGTGCATGTATTATCTCCTCAACTAGCCTATATATTCCTAGAGGGCAGGGACTATCTGCATTTCCTTTGTATAACACTGCTAATAAAGACAGCCTCCCAAACCTCAAAATGTTGGCTTCTAAGCACCCTTGTTTGATCGACTCTGGGTCTCATCTCATGGGAGAATATCTGACTCATGACCCATGCTCAACTTAAACAGTATGATAGCATCATCTTCCATTTTAAGTCAAGCAGCAATTTGTGTCTTTGCCTAGACATTTCTACAAGTATAAATAAACAGGCAAGTGAGTATTTTCAGGCTTTTTCTCACTCTGCAGCAGTCTGAGCTGATATTTTGTTAATCAAGGTAAGAGATGTGTTGGCTATTTTGGGGTTTGTGAGGGTATCTTTATTCCTCTTTTAAAAGGAAAATCCATGAAACAAATTGGGTGAGTCTATTGAATGAGAGGAAACTAATTAACAGGTTAATTCTTTTCATTCTCTCTTGTCTCCTCTCCTTGCTCTCCATGAATATTTAGCCAAGGGATTTTTAATGAAATGAAGGAACAGTTGGAAAAGTTGATGAGAGGAAGCTTGGGGAATGATAATGGGAAGAGATGTGCCCAGATTGTGTTGGCTACTGTACATTAGACTTCCAGGGATGAATTTGATTCTTTTGCTCTCTGAATCTATTTGCATGATATTACTTTTACAGCCAGAGCCCACCTCTGCAATACATGCATTTGTATGCTGCATCTATGCTACACGTAGAGCTCTCTCTGATGTATAATGATATATACTATATATTATATAGCCTTTTGATTCTGTTCAGAGTGGTCTCGATTCCTGGTGGTCTAGAGCAAGGGTCCTCAAACTTTTTAAATAGGAGGCGAGTTCACTGTCCCTCAGGCTGTTGGAGGGCCGGACTATAGTAAAAACAAAAACTTTGTTTTGTGGGCCTTTAAATAAAGAAACTTCATAGCCCTGGGTGAGGAGGATAAACGTCCTCAGCTGCCGCATCGGGCCTGCGGGCTGTAGTTTCAGGACCCCTGGTAAAGATTAATGGCTATAAGAGAGTTATTAAAAATCCCCATTAAATTGATCACAGGTTTTAGGAGTGAAAGAATTCACTCATTCCCAAATTATTAGTTGCAAAATGAAAGTTTATTGTTGGATAGAAATCAGCTTACCCAGAGACTGACTTCTGTAGTGGCAGATCTATGGGAAAATGGAGTTTTGCACTGAGAATGCAGTTCTCAGTGGACAGAAAGTTCTGGCAGTAAAGGGAGCTACCGAGGTCCATCTGCCAACTACCGAGGTAGTTGATGGAAGCTCATTATATTGGGTGTCTTGGAGGGGGTTGGGAAGCCCGAACAGATCAGAACCAGTGGGGGCTGGGAGGCCCAAGCAAATCAGAATGGGGGCTGGGACAAGCCAGGATCTCCTACTGGAATTCAAAGGGATGCTTTTTGACCAGGATTTGTAATTGAATCAAAGGCTCTGGCATCCCGGACTAGGGAGGATATTCCTCAGCCAGGAGGGGCTGGGAATCTGAAAGGAATCACAGATCAACAGGAAATATAGTTTCGCATTTAATTTTTTTTTCCCTGAGGCAATTGGGGTTAAGTGATTTATCCAGGGTCACACAGCCAGGGAATGTTATAGGACTGAGGTCAGATTTGAACTCAGGTCCTCCTACAGGGGCTACTACAGGGCTGGTGCTCTATCCACTGAGCCCCTAGTTGCCCCATAGCATTTAAATTTATTGAGGCTACTTATGTAAGGTGATGAATCTGTATAGACCATTTGTGGACAAAGTTTATGCACCTCACCTCTAAAAGGTGACCGATGTATTTATATCTGACTAGTCTGTCTCTTCATGGGGACACAATTCAGTTCTATTCCAAGTAAACAATATTAACATAATGCTCTATGTAAATTTTAGCTGATTCCTCAATCTTTACATATTTCATATAAAGATTCATATAATTATAGCTTCTCTTGCCCTATGAAGGCACCTCTAATCTCTTCAGATATTCCTATAATGGTTTAACTTGTCACTATCACTTAAGGCCATTGGTCCAATAAATAAATCTGACATCTCCCTACTCATAAATCTTCGATGGCTCCCTATCATCTCCAAAATAAAATATACATTTGAAGCTCTTTGGAATATAGATCCGGAATATCTTTCTAGATGGATTTCCTATTATTGCTCTTCTCAGAACCTCTATTCTAGCCAAATTGACCCATATGTCCTTGCTCACATGTGAAATTTGAACTCTAACCCATATCACCATTTTATGAGAGACCCTAGACATACTATCTTCACTCCTCATTCAGTCCTCTCTCCAGACTTCTCAATCTCCTTCTCTTATTAGCAGCCTTCCCCTCCTAGAGATGCCTCCGCCTTAAGGCCCACTTTCCTGATTGGTGCATCCCTAGCTCATATCACCATTTCATCAGGAGTTCCAGCCATGCTCATTTCATTCCCTCCCTTCCTCTCCTTTCCAGATCCCTATTAGCTATTGTTTTCCTCCATTAGAATATAAAGTGCTTGAGGATAGAGATTATTTGATTTGCTTATATTCGTGATCCCTCTGCTTAGTCCAGTGTCTGGCACATCATAAGCACATAATAAATGCTTCATTTGTCTCTCAAGATATCCGTGTCTTCATGCAAGACATAAAGAAAAATAGAGAGTGAAACAGGGCTAAGGCTATAATCCTGCAATGCTCCCTTAGTGACTTTCTCCCAGGTTGACTAGGATAAATGTGGGATTTAGATGTTTAATCAGCTTCAGATCTACCTAACTGTATTATCATCTAGTCTTCATCTCTCCCTCCTCTACACAGACTCATGACGTTTTTCTAACACAGTTCACTGAAATCTAAATATATTATGTGTACAGCTGCCATGGTCGATTACAATGATGCTTCCTTGCAAGTAAGATCCCTTCCGAGATGGACAGCTACTCCGAGATAGAGTAGCTGATCGGACCAGGATAAGCTAGCCCTGAAAACAGGGTAAACCTGTCTTAAATAATTGATCTGGCTCTAATAGATACAGCTGGAGACTTTGATGCTTATCTCCAGTGCACAGCAGGCACCGTACCCTTCCCTCCCCTCTCTTCTCATTGCTAACATCTGCTAACATCTTGATGCTCCTATCTGGTGCATGGTCTCAGCTGAGCTCCTTCACGCACATCTTTGTTGCTAATAGTAGACTTTCCCCATTGTACCAGTGTCTCCCTCCAGAATAGGAAATAATGCTAATTTGGCAAGAATTGTTCTAAATTAACCAATGTTGTTTCTGGATGACAATGATTTTCCTTTCTAAATGTTCACAGACAATCTGCCTAATAATAACCTACTGTTTTATAAGACAAGGGGGTGGAGTAGGTGGTCTCTGAGTTCCCTTCCATCTCCAGGACTATGAGCCAAACACATTGGTCTGTAGTTTGCTAAATTAACTTTTCTGAAAACTGGAACAGCCTTTGCTTCTTTCCAGAGGAACTTCTTCCAGGCTTCTAACACCTCCTCAGCCTTCTGATATCTTCTCCTTTCTCCACAATTCATCAGAGATTATTGACCGTATATAGTTCATTGAGTATCTGAGCAAGTTATTGTCCTGCTCTAAGAAAAAATATGACTGGACTTGGAGAATTAATCTTAAATCCCTTTATGATAGTTCTTGATTTTAGGATTCAACTCTCAAAGCACTGTTGTTCTAACTTTTCCTATTTGAAGGTCACTTCATTGAAAAAGAAGACAGGAGCAAAATAGAAGGTGAATAGTCCAACTTTCTGTCATTCATTAAGGTGATCTATATGCTGCTAGTAGTTAGCTTATCTATTCTTGGTTTTCTCTTGTTACCAAAAAAGGCCCGTTTTATAGTTAGATTTTTTTGAGCCTCAACTTTAAACATTTCTAGCATTTTTCTTAAACTTCCGAGACACTTTTTTTTAATGTGCCCTGCACTTTTTGCTCCTCCTTCAACCTTTGACAAATGTCCCTTGACAATAGGAGGACACTGGACAACTCATCCTCATCCTGTGCTGTTGTATAGCACATGCTTTGACCTTTTCTTCCTCATTGAATTATTTGTCGTTATGTTGTCAAAATTTCTCTTTTTAAGAATTTCTCATGCCTCTTCATCCACTTCCTCTTTAAAAATCTCTTAGGAAATCGAGAGGATCATATCTCGGAACTTTTTGGAACTTGCTAACATTTAGTGCATGTGTCTGACTTTGCCCATCCTTCCCTTTGTTACTCTCACAAAATCTAGTGACATGATTACTTTCTCCCTAGTTCCCCATCACTTCCACTTTACCCATCAATTCTTTCTTGTTTGTCAGAGTCAAGTCCAGAACAGCAGTGCATCTCATTGCTTTCTCTATCCCCTGAGAGATGAAATTGTTAATAAGGCAAGTTAAAAATTTACTATATACTCAGTTTTTATCATCATGAGACTTCTAGCAGATGTCTTGATAATTTAAAACATCCATAGCCATTCATTCATTCAACAGATAGTTATTAAATCTTATTGTGTGCAGAGCACTGTTCTGGGGGAGATAGAAGGATTAATAATAATAACAATAGCATTTCTATAGTTCCTTAAGGGGCAGCTAGATGGCAGTGGCTAGAGTGCCGAACCTGGAGTCAGAAAAACTCATTTTCCTGAATTCAAATATATCCTTAGACATTTACTAGCTGTGAGACCCCAGGTAAGTCACTCAACCCTGTTTCCCTCAGTTTCCTCATGTATAAAATGAACTGGAGAAGGAAATGGCAAACCTCCTCCCTACTATCTCTGCCAAACAAAGCCATGAAGAATCTGCCCTGACTAAAAATGACTGAACAACAATAGCGCCTTAACATTTGCAAAGTGTTACATATATAGCTCATTTGATCCTCACAAAAACCTTGTCAATTAGATATTATTATTTTCTTCATTTAACAGATGAGGAAACAGACTGCAAGAGACTAAGTGATTATCTACCTAGTATGGAAATATTTGGGAAAAGTTTTAAACTCATATCTTCTTGATTACAAGCTCATCAAGCAAACCATTGTATTACCTAGCTAGAGGGTCTGCCACAAGCCCAGACAATTATATTATAGCATATTACACCATAAGTTCATTAGAGAACGATTACATGAGGTTTGAGAGGGAAGGTTATTTTAAATAGGGACCATCAAAGAAGTCTCTTTGAAGTGGGTGACATTAGGGTCGACCCTGAAAGCATTCATGGGAGTTTAATGCAAAGGGATTTTCTCAACCAAAAGAAGGTGAACAGTGGAAGTTACATGGGTATAGTGCATATTCAGGGAGTAGAATAGTCTAGTCTGGCTGGAGCAAGGACTGAATAGAAAGGAGCAATAGGAGACAAGATTGGATAGGTAAGGTAAAAATCAGAGTGTGAAAGTCAGAGAAGGAGTTAAAAATTGATTTGCAGTCAATTGGGAGCCAATGAAGATAATTAAGCAGTGAAGAAATGGGGTCAAGTTTATGTGAGGGAAAGATTATATTGGAAATTTTATGAAGAATCAATTGGAGCGTAGAGAGAATGAAAGGTGGAGATACCTGTGGGAGACAATTGTCCAGGCTTGTGGTAGTGAAGATTTTGAAGTGGGTGTTGGGAGTGGGAGGAGGTGGTTGTAACAGAAGCTGAAAAGATGAATTTGATAGGATCTGGTGACAGATCAATAGTTTATAATTATTAATTAAATAAATGGTTTATTAATAATAATAATTGATAATGATGCTAGCATTTTGAATAGACTTTTAAGGTTTGTAAATATATATATATGTAAAATATGTATTTATTTAAATATTTGATCCTTACAACAACTTTGTGAAGTTAGGACTATTATTATTCCTGTTTTCCAAAGGAAGAAATGATAATGAATGAAGTAGTGATTTACCAAGGGTCACATAACCACTTAGAGAGGCCAAATAAATTTAGATATTTTGTCAGAGTTGTGTGAATGAGAAATCTACAGAGAGAATCTGTAGTATTTCTGTCAGAAAGAGAAGGAAATTTAATGGTAAGGATAATCAGTGTGCTTTCACATGTGTCTCATAATTCTAGCGCCTTCCCTCTGTTAATTATTTCCTATTTTTCCTGTATGTAGCTTGTTTGTAAATATTTATTTGTTCCCCCATTAGATTGAGCCCTCCTTGAGGAGGGCCTCTTTTCCTATCTCTGGAATTTAACAGTCTAAATGTACTCATAGCAGGTACACACAGCACATAGTAGGCACTTAATAAACATTTGGTATTTAATTATTTTTTAAATCTATCATATTTTGCCAAGGTGCAAATTTTGCCATGTTTTCTCTGTTTGCCTCATGACTGGATATGTGACTATCATTAAATTTCTCAGTGTTCTAGACAATCTCTAAGACCATACATTACAGAGAAGGTGCCAATCAGTATTGGTGAAAGACTTGGGAGTTCTCTACATCAAGAAAATCACAACTTCTGAACCTATTGAAATAGACATTGTTTTCCCTCAAATAGGCATATTAGAATGCAAGATTCTCTAGGCTAGAAAGAAGCTTTTTCATTTTTGTCTTTGCATTTTTTTGCAACTAAACCATAGCTTTCACATATTGGTCAGCCATGTTTGACTTTTCATGACCCCATTTTGGTTTTTTTTTTGGCAAAGATAGTGGAATTCTTTTCTATTTCCTCTTCCAACTCATTTTACAGGTGAGAAAACTGAGGCAAACAGGGTAAAATGACTTGCCGTAGCTAGGAAGTATCTGAAGTCAGTTTTGACTTTAGGAGAATGAGTCTTCTTTAATCTAGGTCTATCATTCTATTCACTGTCACCTTGCTGCCCCTTGGCACACTGAATAAATACAATGAATCTTGCTGATTGGTGGATTAAGGACGTGTTTTATAGCAGAGGGGGAAATCTTTAGGGTGCAGGTTATTATTCAATAATCTTTTAATTTTCCCTGGCTATGACATCTCAGTGTTAGCCTTGGGCTTTATGTTACCCCCCACCCTGGATGTGGGAAGTCTTCACCTTCCTTCTCTTCCTGTGTTTCATGCTTATTAAATAGCCATCTGTCATTTGGAGGCAGCGTTGTCTGCTCGAGGTGCTGAGTGCCACATGTTAGGAATGGAATTCCTCCCCAAGTCACCCACAGGGTCTGTGTCTAATTTCATCAGCTGCTGCCTTGCTCAGGGGGCTGGTTTGAAGACTTGTCAGCAAATGATTTTGACACGTGCCTTTGGGACATCTCCAGATGATTTTAAACTTCCTTTATCTTTGGTGTGATAGTGTTGGCCAATGAGGAGTAATAGTGCATGTGTGTGAATATATGTATATGTGTGTGAGTATGAGTGTGTAAGTATGCATGAGTGTGTGTGTATGAGAATATGTGTATTTAAGTGTGTGAATATGAGTGTATGTGTGTGTGACAGTGTGTGGTGTACAGTAAGCATATATATATGTATATGTATATGTGTGTGTGTGTGTGTGTGTGTGTGTGTGTGCATGTACTTTAAAGAAGGTATCAGAGGCTTGCTCACAGTGAGCTGTCAATGAAAATCAATGAGTCCCTGTGGAGCCCACAAGCTTCGCGGTACTGCTATGGGTCTGTGCTCTTTTGTTGTCAGTGGGTTAGGTCTCTTCACCAGTGGTCAGTTAGCTATCCACCCCAGCCGTTCTCATCCTGTGTAATTTAGGACCTTGTCTATTCATCTACTAGAAAAAACACTGATTCTAGAGTCAGGAGCCCTGGATTCAGATTTCCACCTCTGACACTTATTGTGTGGCTTTACATAACTCAGCCTTTTGGGGGCTGTTTATCATTCTTGGGGCTCAATCAAAGGGGATGGACCAGATGACTTCTGGGATCCCCTCTAAGCTTTAGAATTTTGCTACTTAGTCACTACATTCACAGAGAAGGACACTCTATAATCCATTCTATCTAGAGAGACCTTTGATGCATCTTGAAGCATGTTCACATCTATTTTCTATAAATTCTTTTTTCCTTTTAATAGTATTTTGTGTTTCCAGATATATGCAAAACATGACAACCTACACAGCATCATCTCCATTCTTCCCCTCCTAGTCAGGCAGCCTACAATTGACTTCACTGGAGCAATCATTAGTACTCTCTACTCGACTGAGATATGACTTTGTGTCTGGAACCACTAGGACAAGTCAGCTTTGGTCTCTTCTCACTCATTCTGACCATCTACTAGATTTTATGTCCATCCATGTCCCCTTCTCTTTTCCTCTTCTTCAGCTCTCTACCTCCATGATATGCATTTTTTTTCCTCATTAGAAAGTAAAGTCTTTGAGGGTGGGGTTTTATTTCCTTTATTTGTATCTTCATCATTTTGCACAGTTCCTAGCACATTATCAGTGCTTAATAATCTTTCAGTTCCTCTTTCTCTCTGTCTGTCTCTGTCTGTCTGTCTCCTCTCTTTTCCCCCTCCATCTTCCCTCTCCTCCCTCTCCAACACAGCAAGTGATGTCATGTAGGTTAAACACGTGCAATTCTTCTAAACATATTTTCATATTCATCACACTGCACAAAATGGAAAAAATGAAAAAGAAAAAACCCTAGGCAAATGAAAAACAGAAAAGTGAAAAAGTATTTTTGCTTTGATCTCATCTTTCAATCTTTCTATGATCTTTCACCCATTACCTATCATCTATCTTTTCATCTATGTTTTATATATTTATATCTATCCATTTATCCACATATCTATGGATCTATCTACTTTTCTATTTATGATTTATCTATCTTCCTATGATCTATCTGTGATCTATTTACCTATCATTCAAACTATGATCTATCTATTTATGATCTATTTACCTACCTACCTTTCTTTCTATTATCTGCTTCTATGCTTTATCTATCTATGATCTATCTTTCTCTCTGTCTAGCCTATCTACTTATCTAACTGTTTGAACACTTTCTATCTACACTAATCTATTTGTCTCTCTATCATGCTCATTATTTTCTGGGTGTGCTCTAATTCAGCAGCATCCTTCCTAAAATGTGGTATCCAGACCCACTACAATCATCCAGAACCTCCCTTGTTCTGGATAATATACAGTATTTTGGGTATATTTAAGGGTAACTAAAAGGCACAGTGGAGAGAGTGCTGAGCTTGGAGTCAGGAACATGAGTTCAGCCTCTGACATTTAATAATTTTTGACCTTGGCAAATCATTTAACTTCACTGCATTGTTTCCCCAGGAATAAAACAAAGACAATAAAATCTGCTTCATTGGGTGAGGGTCAGATGAGATAATACCTGTAAAGAGCTTACTGTCGTGGCTGGCACATAATAGGTGCTAAATAAATACTTGTTTTCCCTTCCTTTAATTCATTTAAAGCTTTCATTGACTGCAAGGTTCAGCAAGAGTAGGGGCAAATATTTTGCTGAAGGGAGCCATTTAAGATATTGTTTTGCATCACTGAATCAGAGTTTTGTTTTTGTCCCAAATAGACATACTGGTACCTTATATTTATTCCACCTCTTAGCCAATTATGTGACTATGATTTGATCTAAGTTAGAAAATAATCTACACAATATTATCTGTTTTCTTCTCACATCTTTGCTAAGGATATTCTTGACACATGTAAAAACCATTCCAATAAAGATTTTACAGGGATAAGAAAGAAGGCAGATGGGTCAGTGACCATTTATAGCTTCTCAGTCTCTTAAAAATATTACTTTTTATGAACATTACATATTATAGTTAGAGGTGAGACTCTTCATGGATATCTAATTAATGAAATTAAAATAGAATGCTAATGGACAATGCTTTAGTATTCCCAAACCCATATGCTGTGATCCTCTCTAAGAGCCATAAGAATCAATTACCAAAGCTTTTTTGGTTTAATTCAGGGGTGGGCTTTCTCTTTTTTCCTGCTTAACACTTCCTCTGATTGCCTTTTATGGAAACTTCTATGTTCCACTCTGCATTCCCTCCCCCACCTTATCCTCTCCTATTTAATTCAGCTTGGCTTTCCTTGTCTCATATCTTAGGACTCCCTGGTAGTGACATCAGAGATGGGAAAATAATTTGATTTATCTGAGTGAGAACCAACCTCTTTTTTAATGAAATCTATTGACCTTCAGGTTGGTGGGGAAGTGGTCTAGGTTTGAAGGGGCCACAGGCATTTTGCACCTACCAGGAGACAACGGAGACCTTGATGCAGGTAGAAGTGTTGATCTAAGGACAGCTTTTCCAAAGGACCATCACTGATTGATACATTTCTCCTCTCTAGTTTGAAGACTGTTGCATCTGTGCTGGGATAAGATCTAACCAACTTTTGAAAGAGAGATTTTAAAGTCTTGAGCATGAGCATTTACACCCTAGAAACTGCCAATGGCTACAAATCAGGGCTGATTTCTTCCTTTGTTGATGTTCTAGACTTAAGAAAATATTAAAAATGCAGCCTCTTCTTATCTTCCCTAACCTCAGTAAAACATTTATTAGCATATCACTTTATTGGTCTATAAGCATTACTTGATCTCAGCAGGAGTGCTGCAGAAGACAAGAAATGAAGTCATTGCCAGATTGAAGGCTTTGTGACAGGAAGTTAATGATACTAATACTAATATAAAAATGAGTAGAAATTCTCATACTAGCAACTAGCATTTACATAGACCAATGAGGTTTACAAAGTACTTTACATCTATTATCTTATTTGATCTTCATATCAATCCTGCTCTAGTTCAAAAGTATTTTGTTTCGGGCCCTGAGCTGCTGTCTTGTGTGAATGAAAATACTGTGCTAAAAGACCTTTTGTTTTATGCAATCATTGTATAGTTGATTCTTTTGTGAGTCCCTAATAACTATTAAATCAGGACAGGTAGAAATGGGCTACTTTAAAAATATTGTTTAATATGTTATTTTCCCCTATTACATGTAAAACCAATTTTAATAATTAAAAAAATTGAGTTTCAAATTCTTTTCTTCCTTTTCTATCCCTCATTGAGAAAGTAAACAATTTGACATGTGTTAAACATGTGATCAGGCAAAACACATTTCCATGTAAATTATTTTTGGAAGAAAACATAAATAACTCTCCCCCCAAATAAAGAAAGTAAAGAAATCATATCTTTCATCTGCATCCAGGCTCTAAAATTTTTTTCTCTGGAGATATATAGCATCTTTGTCATTAAGTCTAACAGAATTGTCCTGGAACATTGTTTTGCTGGGAATGGCTAAGTTATTCATTGTAAGTCATCAGACAATATATCTGTTATTGTGTACGATGTTCTCCTGGTTCTGCTCATTTCATTTTGCATTAGTCTTCTCAGGTTTTTCTGAGAGCATCCTGCTAATCATTTCTCAAAGCCTAGCGGTATTCCATCATAATCATATACAACAATTTGTTCAGACATTCCTCAATTGATGGACATCCCCTTAATTTCCAATTCCTTGTCACCACAAATATTTTTGTATGCTTAAGTCATTTCCCTTTTTGTTTTTATCTCTTTGGTATATAGACCCAGTAGTGGTATTGCTTGGTCAAATTTTATGTATGGTTTTATAGCTCTGTGGACATGGTTCCAAATTGTTCTCCAGAATGGTTGAATTAGTATATACAACTTCACCAATGACACATTAATGTTTTGATTTTCCCACATCCCCTCCAATTGTCATTTTTCTTTTCTGTCATATTAGCTAATTTGAGAGATGTGACGTAGCAAATGTTTTAATTTGCATCTCTCTCATCAATAGTTATTTAGAGAATTTTTTTCATATGACTATAGATAGTTTTGATTACATTATCTGAAAACTGAAAACATTTATCAATTAAGAATGGTTCTTATTTCTATAAATTTGAGTCAGTTTTCTATATTTAAAAAATGAAATCTTTATCAGAGAAACTTACTGTAAAATTTTATTTTGGTTTTTTAATTTTATTTCCCTTGAAAATTTCTTGAAAAAATATATCTAAGTTCTTTTTTGATCATGACTTTCAGGTAGTATAATAATTATTAAATGATCTTTCCTGGATCTATTTTCTAGGTCAGTTGTTTTTCTGATGAGATATTTCACATATTTTCCCCATTTTTTCATTCTTTTCATTTTGTTTGTTCTTCTTGTCTCATAAAATTATTAGTTACCACTTACCCAATTCTAACTTTTAAGGAATTGTTTTCTTCATTGAGCTTTTGTATCTCCTATTCCATTTGTATTGCCTTTTCCAAGGAAAAGGAATTATTTCCCTTGTCCAATTCTACTTTCTAAGGAGTTCTTCTCTTCATTTGGCCAATTCTGCTTTTAAAGGCATTCTTCTCTTCATTGAATTTTTGTGTTTCTTTACCATGTGGCCTATTCTGTTTTTTTAAAGTGTTATTTTTCATTATTTTTTGTGCCTCCTTTACCAAACAGTTAACTCTTTTTTGGTGATTTTTTGTATCACTCATTTATTTTGCCAATTTTTCCTCTACCTCTCTTACTTGAGTTAAAAATCCTTTTTTGAGGTCTTCCATGGCCTGGGACCAATTCATATTTTACTTTTAGGCTTTGGATGCAGGAATTTTGACTTTGTTGTCATCTTCTCTCTATGTGTTTTGATCTTCATTGTCATCATAGTAACTTTCTATAGTCAGAATTTGTTTCTGTTTGCTCATTTTTTAGCCTATTTCTTGACTTCTAACTATGCTAAAGTGGGGTTCTGATATTTTTATGCAGCTGTCTTCAGAAGTAATCTTCGGGACTTGTAAGTTTTTAGCTTTTCCAGGCTGGTATGATTTATCACTTTCCTGTTCTGTGCACTGGTTCGTGAGTGACCACAAATACTCTTTTTAACCTTGGAATTGTGACCATGGTCCCTGTAGCTGCAAACTCTGCTGTGCTTTTTTGCACAGAGCTGTGACCCAGATCCAAGTATAAGCAATGCAACAGAATCCTGCCCCTGATGCCAATAAAGGGATTCCTATGACTTGTTGTCAAATCCCCTTGCTATCTCTGGGCTGAGAGATCTAGAAACTACTACTGCTGTCCTGATTTAGTCCCCCAGAGGGCTGCTGCTGATTTGCTGATATAGGGTCTAAGCAAGCATGGCCTAGGTAGATTATGCTTCTCTCTGATTCTGGTGCCAAAGATCTTTCTTGCTGATCTTCTAAGTTGTAGTGGGCTGGAAAATTGTTTCATTCCATCATTTTGTGAGTTTGAGGAGAGCTCAGGTGAGTCCTTGCCATTCCTTTGCCATTTTGATTCCTGGGCTGTTTTTCTTAAGGGAAATTGTATTTCTACCCATATTTGCCCCCATTCCAAACTTTTCCCCACCTTTTTTGTTAAGGGCAGTAATATTTTTCTACCTTGCCAAGTGTACCGATTTCAACTTGGTCCTTGACTCAACAACAAAACAAATATAACAATTTATAAAAAGTGCTTTGCATTGTTGTTGTTGAGTCTTTTCAATTATTTCTAACTGATCTTATTTGGGGTTGGAAAAGATACTAGTTTACCATTTCCTTTTCTAGATCATTTTACAGCTGAATAAACTGAAGCAAACAAGTTGAAGTAACTTGCCCAGGCTCACATAATTAGTAAGTGTCTAAAATGAGATTTGAACTCATGATAATGCATCTTTCTGACTCCAAACCCATATCAATCAATAGCAGAAAACAAACATTTATTAACTATGAATTACAAACTAGGTTTTGTGCTAAGAACTGGAGATACAAAGAAAGGGAAAACATGGAAGACTGTTTCTGCTCTCAGTGAACTTACAATCTAGTAGGGAGCTATTGATAGTGATGTTACTATTGTTTCTACCATTGTGAAGAGTAAGAGATTTTGCCTGTTAGCTTTTAGATTTGGAAGGTTCCTCCATGATGGCAGGGATTGGAAAATGGTCCATTAGTCAGATCATTTTTATATACTCTAATGACCAGCCTGGCTCAATTCAGTGCATTGCTTCAGTAGGATGACCACTAAGTGATGAATCTTTGACTCAAAAGATTCTCTTCCAAGTCTTCAATTGGCTCTGATGTGTATCAGTGGAGGGATTATCTACCCTCATGAAATGACAGCTTCTTAAAATACTGAAAGAAGAAAATAAATTAAAAAAGAGATTTACATGATCGCTTTATTATATATTTAAAAGGAATAGCAAGCTGTCACATAATAGATTTACACTTTTATGTGCAATCATCTTTTTATTATGCAATGTTATGGAAATGCTTATTTTATTCCATAAAATAAAATAAAATACTTTATATTGAGTTGAATGAAAAAATACCGAAGTAATTCAAACTCTAAGCATCTAAGCATGATCTCAGCATTGCCAGAAAATGCTTTAATAATAGGATTTGAAGGTTGGAAAGGTCTTTGAAACCCATCTGGTTCAACTCCATCCTTTTTACAGATAAAGAAAATCAAATCTAGAGAAGAGAACTGGCTTATTACAGGAAGAGAGATTTAGAGTTTGAAGGATCCCTTGAGGTCATCTCTAATTCCACTTCCTTCATTTTACAGATGAAAATGATGAGCATCAGAGAATTCACCTTCCCTATTCAAATGGCCAGGATAAGAACCCGCATTTGAACCCAATACCATTGATTCCAAATCCAAAGCTCATTCCACTATAATTATCTGCTCAAAGCAAATAGCAGAACAAAGATTTGAACCTGGTCTTCTCTTTCCAAATGTGGTAAGCTTTCCCAGTTTGGTATCGTCCCAGAATTCTCACTTTCCCCACCCTACTTAGCCCATCTTTTGTCAAATCTCATTTTTCCCTATCTCTGTAGCATGTTTTGTACACTTTTTCTTTGTTCTACATACTGAGAAGCCCATGTTACCTGTAATGGGTTGAGGCTCGAGTTGATGCACTGAGGTCCCAAGCACGTGAGGCTAAATAGTAATTGGTATATAAGCTTGGAGAAAGAATGGCCCCCACCCACTCTTTGTGCAAGTCCTGATGTGTTGTATAGGAAATGATGATTTTTGTGGGTGGAGGCAGAGGGGTGGAGAGAGAAGCGGAAAGAGAGACTGCTGGCTGGTTCCTGTGGCAGCTGCTCACATTGCTAATCCCTCTTCACCTCCAAAAAGAATAAAGATTGAAGATTTTCCCTTAACCTGAATTCCTTACTCCGGATGATTTTAAAATACACGGTCATCACAGTTATGTCTTTCCTGGAGTATTATAATAGGTGTCTAATATTCAGTCAGTCAGCTTTTGTATGCGCAAAAGCTCATATAAAAAATGATCTCCTTATTATATGTCTGTGAAACCTGGACAGTATACTAGCACCATGTCAGGAAACTCAATCACTTCCATTTGATTTATCTTAGGAAGATTCTGAAGATCATTTGGCAGGATAAGATGCCAGACTCTGAGATCCTTTCTCAAACTAACCTGCCAAGCATTCGAACTCTACTGCAGAGAGCACAACTCTATTGGGTGGGCCACATTGTTTGAATGCCAACTGTATGCTTGCAAAAAAAATATTTTATTGAGAATTTACGCAGGCCAAAAACTCACAAGGTAGTCAGAAAAAGTGATACAAATACACCCTCAAGCTATCTCTTAAGAACTTTAGAATCAATTGTATGACATGGGAGATACTGGCACAGGACCACCCAACATGGTGTGCCCTCATCAGAGGTGTTGTGCTCTATGAGCAAAGCAGAATTGAAATAGCTCAGCAGAAACTCAAGATGTGCAGTTAGAGAAACCATCCCAAATGTTCATAGGGACTATTTGTGACTTGTAGAAGAACATTCTGAGCTTGTACTGGTCTGATTAGCCACAGACAGACATACTATAACTTGGCTCTAACATAGTGACATCATTTCAAGAATTAAGGACAGCAATCATCCAACTATAATAGGTTTCTAATAGTTAGCTACATGGTACAATGGATAGCACTCTGGGCTTGGAATTGGGAAGACTTTTGCCTTGGACGTTCACTTACTATGTGACCCTGGACAAGTAAATTAATTTCTTCAGTTGAGATAAGAATAGCATCTACCTCACAAGTTTTTTTGTGAGGATCAAAGGAGATACCACATGCAAAGCACTTTGCAAACCTTGAAGTGCTATATAAATGCTAGTTCTTATTAGTATGATCAATTGGCCTCCTGGTCTCAAATCTCTCCACTTCAATCTATTTTTTATACAGTTGCCAAAATTATTTTCCTAAATCAAAGATCTGACCATGTCAATCTCTTCTTCTCCAACATAAGTACTCAAAAAACCTTGGTGGCTCTCTATTACATTTAGAGTCAAATATCTGCCCAATATATAAAACTTAATAATGGCTCCCTTTTAGCTTTTCATCCTTTTACTACAGTTCCTACACTTTATGGCTTCGCCAAACTGACCCTGGTTTTGCTCCTCTAGGATGCTTCATTTCCCATATCCATATCTTTGATGTCTTCTAAATCTCTTAGAATCATTGGCTGTCTTCAAGATTCAGCTCAAATGGACACTTTCCCAGATGATATTTTCTTCCTTCCTAAAATCATGTACTTTCTTCAAGAAATTATAGATTATCTTGTATCTACTTTGAATCTATCTTGTATATTCTTTCTTACAGATGTATATGCCATTTCTGTCAATAGAATGTATGCTCTGTAAGGCAGCAACTATTTTGTCTTTTGTCTGTGTATTCCCAGCACTCACTACAGTGCCTGAAAAATAGTAGAATTTTAATAAATCTTTTAATTGGTTAGTTCGTTTAATTCCATCTTATTGTTCTATAGTATGCCTTATAGTGAATTAGAATTGAATGAGACATCTAAGAATTTCCAAGCAAAGTACTCTCTTCTATCAGTCAGTCAATACATATTTAACAAGTACTATTTGAACAGCAAGGTGGGACAGTGATTGGAACATTGAGTTTGGAGCTAGGGAGATCTGAGTTCAAATTTGGCTTTAGATTTTAGCTATATGAATTTTGACACTTAAGTTTTTTGACTCAGTTACCTCATCTGTAAAATAAGTCAGAAAAAGAAATGGTGAATCATTTCTTTGCCAAGAAAATCTTAAATGGGGTATTAAAGAATCAGATATGAATGAATACCATTACCACTACCACCACCAAAACCAATTTGTTAGGCACTCTAGTAAGTACTGGGACTATAAAGAAATGCAAAAAAGCCCCCCCTCCTCTTAAGGAGTTCACTGTCTAATGTGGCAGATAACTTGTGAATAACTAGATAGCTATAAGATATATATAGATATGTATATCTATATATATCTTATATTTATATGTATATAGCAGAAGGATGGTAATCTTAGAGAGTAGGGCACAAGTAGCTAGGGGAAACTGGAAAGGTCTTTTACAGAAAGTAAGACTGAGCAGAGGCCAAATGAGCCAGTACTTACTCAGAGGCACACTGAGAGAATGAGTTGCAGGTTGAGATTTCGTTCCATCTGCATTCACAACAGAGCAGAAGTAAATATACTCACCTTTGTCCCTGAAATTCTGTCAGAAAAGTAATTATGTTCAATTAATTCATTCCATTGAGATGGAACAGCTACATAGATGTTTAAGGATCATTCAGGGGCATGTGTGACAGTCCCCCAAGAATCTCTCATAGTTTCATTAAAAGAAATAAATGATCCTCTTAATTTGCATAGGAAGTGTTTCATCTCTAATGACCCAAGCTGCACAAACATCATTTTTCTTGAGGGCAAAAAAAGGGGGGGGTTATTTTTGTACTATATTCTTTGTCTTTTTTTACTTTCTGATGTGGCCCAATTTTTAAAAAGAGACTTTGATGTCTGTCCTGATTCCATTCTTATAATCAAATGATCTTTTCTAGCTAGGACCGATATCATATCCGACCCTTTAATTGGATTCAGTACCCAGTGACAGATCAAACAATCTTAAATTAATAACAATGACAAACTGCCCTCCACTGGCCCTTGTACATAAAAGGAAACACCTCCATTCAACAAATGTTATGTCATCCAGAAGTCAGTCTAATGGCCCTGCCAGCGATCACAGCTGTGTAATTTTTTCTCATCACTGTTAATAACCAGCAAAGTTATAATTGCATATGGAGCTTAATTAAAAATGTCTATCCCATCAATGAATGGCCATGGTTCAGAGCCCCCATCAAACAGTCTGCATAATTTGGAGTGTGTTTTTCTCAGGCCTAGATCTGTGAAGGGAAAGCTTTGTGGGGTAGGGAAGGTAGAGAACACTGGAGAGAAGAGGTTTAGAAAATGCTGTCCAAGGTAGCTTTGTCCCTAGAGTGAGCTAGTGTTGTGGATCTCCTCTGTTCTCGCTGATCCCATCTTCCTCTTTACTACTATCCCCACTGCCACTCCCAGTTGTCATTGTTCTTTCTAATTCTCAGATTACATTGTTTGTAATTTGTATTTTTGTTGTTCAGTTGTTTCAGATTTGTCTGGACTCTGAGACCTCATTTGGGATTTTCTTAGCAAAGCTATTGGAGTGGTTTGCAATTTCCTTACATTTTACAGAAGAGAAAACTGAGGCAAAAAAAGTTAAGTGACTTGTTCAGGGTTATACAACTACTCAGTGTCTGAGGTCAGATATGAACTCAGGCCTTCCTGATGCCAGGCCTAGTGCTCCATTCACTGTGCCATCTAGGTGCCCTAATTTATATTAATTTAACATTTTGTTGATTAAAACATAAACTCCTTGAAGGGAAGGCTTTTTTTTTTCTTTTCTGTGTTCTCTGTGCCTGGTACAGTGACTTATGTGTAATAGACACCCAACAAGTTTATTGAGGCAACATTTGAATTTTGACTTTCCTGTTTCTGAGTCCCATTTTTCCATCCACTGGGTAAACTGTCCTTTTTTCAAAATGTAATGGGTTCCCTTGGAGACAGGATGTTCTCCTTCAATGGAAGCTTTCAAACTACAGATGGATGACCATTTATTTGGGCTCTTGTATAGGATTTCTTCATTTAATAATGGATTCCCACTGATTTCCTTTTAGGTCCCTTTTACAAATTCTGAATCTCACAATTCTATGACTGAGATTAAAGATTGAGATTAGTCCACTTTGTACCTTGGTGAAAACAAGGTCCCTTGGTACCTCCTTGAACCCTTTAAAGACCAAAAATGAGTGTAGTATCATTGGAGATGGCAGGAACTGTCCAGGATTCAATTGTATGACATGGGAGATATTGGCACAGGACCACCCAACATGGTCCTGAAGGGGACCAAAATGACATCACTATGTTAGAGTTGAGTTACAATGTGTTTGACTAAAGCTGATCAGACCAATACAAGCTCAGAATGCTCTGCCACAAATAGTCCCTATAATAAACATTTGGGGTAGCTTCTCTAATTTTGTGCATCTCATGTTTCTTTTGGGCTAATTTAATTCTGCTTTGCTCATAAAGCATAGTACTTTGTTTGATGAGCACATCATGGTCTTGTGCCTATGTATATATATTTTGCTGAGGCAATTGGGGTTTAGTGACTTGCTCAGAGTCACACAGCTAGGAAGTGTTAAATGTCTGAGGCCAGATTTGAACTCAGGTCCTCCTGACTTCAGGGCTGGTGCTCTATCCACTGCACTACCTAGCTATCCCTGAATCTAATATTCTTAAGAGCTACCTTGAGAGTGTCCTTGTATTGCTTTTTTTTTTAAAAGGACCTTGGAGCTATTGTGCTATGGGAGTTTTCCATAAAATAATTTTTTGGGCAAACATACATTTGTCATTTAGACAATGTAGCTAGTTGTTTTGCTGTGTCTGACTACTGGGGTAAGTAAAACTTGCTATATCGTCCCTACTTTCTCAAAGCAGAAGTATGGCACAGGCTGGTGCTTCAGCAGTACCCTAAACATTGGCATAAGATTAAGAGAGTTTAAACTTTCCCTCTATTTCTGAGTATTGACTCACATTCTCTAGGTCTTATGCTTAGACAGAACAGTTTGAACAGAATAGATCAGGCAGGCCAGAAAAAAACAATGCTTTGACCAATTTGTGATGGAGTTTAGCCTCATAATGTAACATATTATTGAAAACAGAGAGGGATTGCCACCTTGTTTTTACAGTTGGGGGAACTAAGAGCTATCATTTTATAGAGTTTGAAATTTACAAATTGCTTTACATAACCCATTTGACCTTCTCAACAATCCTATAATGTAGATGCTATTATCATGTCCATTTTACAGATAAGGAAACTGAGGGTGAGAGAGGTTAAAGAATGTACTCAGGATATACACCCAGTAAGATGTGAGGGAGGATTTGAATTCAAATCATCTTGATTCCAAGTTTAACATTCTATCCATTATGCTACCAAACTGCCAAAAGGCCACACAGGTATCTGACTAAAGCCATAGCTGTCAGTGACCTGTCTTCAGGCTTTGTCTATTCTTATAGTTTGCTCAGGGTCAGTGCCAGGGGCACTCAAAGGAGCAAATGAAACCATCAGTGCTACATCCTATAAATAAATGTCTCAGATTCTTGAGGAATGATTTTATTTTTGGCTTCAGTCTAGGGGTTTCCCCTAACAGGGCATAAAGTGAAAAGGAACCCAGAGTTAAAACATGAATCAGGTCCAGAATAAGTAGTTTTATTCTCACACAGAAAAGAAAATGGTAAGCCATTTGTTCAGTTATTTTCAGTTGTGTCCCACTCTTTGTGATCCCATTTGGTATTTTCTCAGCAAAATGATTAGAATAGTTTGCCGTTCCTTCTCCAGCTCATTTTTTTTATAATGAGGAAACAAATAAGGCAAACGGGTTAAGCTTCCCCAGCTAGGAAGTGATTGTAGTTAAATTTGAATTTAAGAAGAGGAGTTTCCTGACTCCAAGCCTGGTACGGTACTCTGTCTACTTTGCCACCTTGTTGTCCCTGATAAGCAATACAGAATCATAATCACAGCTAGTATTCCTATAGCACTTTAAAAAGTTTCACTTATGATTTCTTGAAACCGAGCTCTGGAGTACCAGGCTTTGCTAAAGCCCACTGAGATTCAAATAGAGCCACTTGACTCTGCTTTAAACCCAAATCACTGTGTCTCACTGATTAGTCAAGTCTCATTTGGTTATTGTTTGTGTTTTGATGACTCAGAATGAGTATAAATAGCAGTGGTTTCTGTTCACTCCAGAGACTTTGAGGGTTTTCCACTTCCAGGTTGATTTTTTTTTGACTGGGCTAACTAGGTCATCTTTTGCCTCATTTCTTACCCAAACTTAAATCTTTGAATCACTGAATAGATGCTGTTCTAGACAAAGGGAGACCTAGGAAAGACCTTTGCTTAAAAAGTTCAAGGTCTTTCCATTGCATCTGGGGCCATCTTGCTACTATACTCAGATGACTCTGAAAGAGAGAGTAAAGCTAATGATGACTTTGCACCACCCTGTCTCACTTAAATCCAATTCATTTGCAAGTCAAGACATCACCCTACTGATGTCATTAGTCCTCTTTGAGAATGAAGGACAAACAACAAAGTCCTTTATAAATATTATCTCATTTTATCCTTAAGACAACCCTAAGTGGTTGGTGTTATAATTGCCCTTTTACAAGTGAGAAAATTGAGGCAGAGACTATAAGACACTTGATCATAATTGTCTGAGCTTAGGTTTGAATTCAGATTTTCCTGCCTCCATGTCTAGTGATCTATCTCCTGTACCAGTACTATACCACCTAGCTTAATTATAACATGTTTAAAAAGAATCTATTAATATCTCTATTAGTATAATCAATTGAGAGACCTTATTGATCGTATCTGAATGTAGTTTTTATTTGGAAGCTACTAATTAGTTATTTTGGATTTCTGATCTGCCAAGCGTGCATAAAGTGATCACCATGTGGCTTCTTCTTTTTTGATCTTCTTTTCTTTAGGCAATTATTACTTTCAGCTGAATTGTTTCTTTTGATACTGCTGCTAAGATGTTCAAGTGATTGCTGCCCTGCTGCTTAGGTTCCAGGAAGGCGATGAAGACAACGACTGCCTTTCAAGGTCTCACGATGACCTATGCTATAGGAAAAATGATGCAAATAGAAAAATAGCTTCATTTCATGCACAAGCTTACCTAGGTGATCATGACCTAAGTGGTATGGTAGCCTGTACTGTCAGGCTTGGAGCTGAGAACATCTAAGTCCAGATACTTTAGCTGAGAAAGTCATTTCACCGTTGTCTGCCTCGATTTTCTCAACTGTAAAATAGGTATAAAACAGCACCTAAACTTTTACTGTTACGGGGATAAAATGAGATAAGATCTGTAAAGTGCTTAGTACAATATCTGGCACATAGTAGGTGCTTACTAAATATTTGTTCTCTTCCCTTCTTTTTTTGTGACTAGATTAGGAGAACAGCACCCCATCTCCACCTGATTTTCTGAACAACTCTGAAAATAATTCTTATATTCCAAATCCAGCAAACTGGGATTCCCCTTTAATATATCATGGATCTATTAAAAATTAGGATCCATGGGTCCTATCTCATCCCATAGGACTAAATTCTAAGTCATCATGGTCAATAGAAAACTGCACTAGACAAAACTCATGGAACTGGCCACAATAAAGTATCTGAAACTGAGGGAATTAATATTAGTTGACACTGGCTGCATTTCTGTGGCCACATTTATAATATGAAGACCTTGGACAGCTCCTGCCATCTCCAATGATACTATACTCATTTCTGGTCCTTAAAGGTCAAAGCTAGATTTTTAAGAAATCATGGATGTGAACACAGAGCTATAATCAGGGCCAATGAACCCTGTCTCCCTCAGGATGCTTCATTTTGACTTATTCTATGGAATGAAATGAATATTAACTACAGACAAATTGTTTTGCATAGTATTTTTAAAATAGTGAAATCTGAATTTCATTGTTTGAAGCATTATAGACAACTTTCAAATTTTGTTTTTAGTCCCTAAGATGACACAGTCTCACTGGTGTCCAATTTAGAGTTTCAAAGAAAAAAGGGTGGGAACTTCCAATCTAAAACTGAAAAAGAGTCTTCATTTTGACCCTCATGATTGTCTATTATTTGGCCCTAGTCTACATATCATGGGGTTATACATTAAGAGCTGAGACAGACTTTAGAAGTAATTTAGACCCATGCTTCTTAAAAAGTGGATTGTGACTCCATATGATTCACTGAATATGGGGATTGTGAAATTATGATTTATTATCAGTAAATATTTGATTTGTCTTCCTCTTTTTTTTTTACCTATATGCTGGAGTCATGTAAAAAGAGGCCCTGAGTGAAAAAAGTTTAAGAAGCCCTTATTTAGACTAATATTCTCATGTGATAGATAAGGAAAATGAGACACCAAATGTGTCTTGCTCAAAATAAGTAAGCAGAAAAATTTGCCGAATCATTTTTGTGCCTTCTTCCTGTGCTTTGTTCTCTCCCTTCAACTAGGGACTCCGGCTCCCACTCTGGAACCTTGGAATTCTGAGTGAAAGTTCAACATATTTAGACTTCCCTAGATACACTATATTTCCATGGCCATGTCATTTCTATATGAGCCTTCTCCTCTTTGATGCTCCCCTGCAACCCACTTGACCTCTGAATATACTCTGAATATTCCACCTATAGCTTTGGAAATAGAGATCAATTCACCAATGCCATTAGGGAAAATCAATTGTTCACTCACCATCCCTGTGATTTCCCTCCTTTCTATCCTTCTCTGCTCACCATTTTCTATGTGTATTATCTTCCTCTGCATTAGAATGTAGGCCTTTTGAAGTCAGAGTGTGTCTAATTTTTAGTATACTTCTCCAACACAGCACAGTGTCTAGAATAAGATAGAGGCTTAGTAAATGAGTTTTCATGATTAATTCAAAGCTACTTTTAAATCCCAGATTCTTTGACTTCAAAACCAAAATTCTCTTCACTGTCTCTTGCTGTCTCTATTGACTTCAGTTCTAATTACTTCCCAGCATTAAATCTCTGCTTGATTCTGCTCAGTTTTTTCACCATTATCTTAACATATCCACTTTAAATTTTTTGTTCATAATGTTTTTCTCACCTCAGCTATCCTTCTCTTTATATCGTGTCCAATGATAGGGGTTAGATTAATAGACAAATAGAATATTTACTAGGCTCTTAGTCTGTGCCAGACACTGATACAAACAAGCCAGATGATTCTTGCCCTTAAGGAGATTACTTTCAAAAGGAGGAAAGCAATACATTAAGGATAACTTTAAAGTGTGTATGTGTGTGTGTGTGTGTGTGTGTGTGTGTGTGTGTATGTGTGTGTGTGTATGTGTGTGTGTGTGAATGTAGTCATATTCATCAGTTTTTAAAATACATAAACACTAAGAGGTTGGGACAGCTAGGTGGTATAACGCAGGGCATCTTAACTTTTTTTTTTTTTGTTTGAAACCCCCTTTTGCCTGGGAAATTTTTATGTGACCTTGAATTTATAGGAATGACAATAAATCATAATTTCATGAGCCCCAAATCTGTTAGGTGATCTCATAGAGGGATAAAAATCATGTTTTGAGAAGCTGGAATATAGTGGATAAAGTACTAGGCCTGGAATGGGGAAGACTCATTTTCCTGAATTCAAATCTGGCCTCAGACATTTATTAGCTATGTAATATTAGGTAGATCATTTAACTTTGTCTCAGTTTCCTAAATAAGGTGGTGAAGGAAAGAAATTGTACACTTAGTTTCTGAATCTCCCCTGTTATCTCTTCCTGAAGAAAACTTTGTTATTGGTAAAAGGCTAATAAAGTCAAATGTGCTTCTCAGCAATAGTAGCTGTCTGATTAATAGACTTAAGAGCCTTGGAGGAAATAAGAGGACTCTATTTGATTCATTGTTTACAAAAGCTAAACATATTAAGTGAGGCAGAATATCATAAGTTGGGACAAGCCATCTAGGAAGTTCTAAGTGTCTGAAATCAAATTTGAACTCAGGTCCTCCTGACTTCAGAGCTGGTGCTCTAGCCACTGTGCCACCTACCTGCCCCCCGTTCTCCACTTTTATATGTGTGCCACTCATAGAATGTTTGTTCCAATTTATGATATTCTGCCTCACTAAACAGGTTTAGCTTTTGTAAAAATGTTTCATGAAAGCATGGAGACATGAAGGAAGCCTCCATCTTGTTTAAACTAAGTGGCAAAGTAAGCAATAGATACTCTCCTTCCCATTCCTTTTTTGAATGTAACCAATCCCCTGTTTCATATCCATTCATTTCTCTCAAACTTCTTTTTATCTTTTCTTTTCTTTCCTTTTATGCTGGTTATCCATGCCATCATGGAAGAGGTCCTTAGCTGTTCTACCACATTCCCTACGTTAGTCAGGCTAGCTCACTTAACCAGTTTCCTAACAAAAAATTAGAGAGTTGAACTCTAGCTGCTCTTCTGACTTGAAATCTATGATCCTGTATAATCTATGATAATCCTAGATATTTCTCTAAAGTTCCTTTCAGCTTCATTCATTCATCCTTTCAGTCAATGCCTCATACTAGGATTACAAAGACAAAATGAAAGTTTTTGCCTTATTTATTAGGAGTTAGAATGGGGAACAACATATACACAGGTAAATAAATACAAGGAAAACATACTGAGTAATACACACAGCAATATGGGGAAGAGGGGAAGAAAAAGATCCTAGCAATTGGGGGAATTAGAATAGGTCTCTTACGAGGGGCACTTGAGCTCTGCCTTGAAGAATGTCAGTGATGTTAAGAGCCAGAACTAGCATGGTACAAGAAATAATAACAACAACAAGAAAAATCAATCAAACAAAAACAAAAAATAAAAACTCCCACTGGCTCTGGTCTCAGAGGAACTGGGTTCAAATCCTATCTGTGTAACTTTGGTCAAGTCCTTTAATTCCCGTGGGCTTCAGTTTCCTTATCTGTGAAATTTCTGTGGTTGGATTGAATGGCTTTCCAGGTCTAGAGATAGAATGCAATAAGTCTGGGTAGAGCGCCATCATTACCTTCACCTCTTTCCTTTGGGTTGAGGGCATTTTCCTTAGGTTAAGTGCAGATAGTGGGAAGGAAACAGGTCTCCTGGCTCCGAGGGAGTCATTCATCACTGAGGAAGCGTTGGATAGGGGAGTTATAGCTCAAACACATAAAAGGCAATGATTGACACTGCCCAGAGCTTCCCTGGGGCTCACTGAGGCAGACCACTGTTTCTCAAGTTTATGGGGGGACAATATCTAACCAGACAGCTCTACGATGCCTCACACTAGCATATCAAACTATTGACTGATGAACCATAAATCCTTGGATTTACACCTGCAGAAGAAAAG
The DNA here is from genome assembly GCF_016432865.1 of Antechinus flavipes. NCBI lineage: Eukaryota > Metazoa > Chordata > Mammalia > Dasyuromorphia > Dasyuridae > Antechinus > Antechinus flavipes. The sequence goes on along the minus strand of NC_067399.1, from coordinate 31,225,708 downwards.
AAGAGGCTTTTTATGAGTTCCTAGGCACAGACAGCCTGAAGCAGTATTGGTTTTCATGGCAGGATTCCCTGTAAATTTTGAGGTTGCATAGCTGCATGTATCCCCCATAATTTCAAAGACTCTCTCATAAGCAAGTTGAAGGTAAATGTCCAGATGAAGAAAGAGAAACGTTCTGTGAATGAACTAATTATTTGTGAAGATGCAGGTTATCCCATAGACCAAACATCTGGATAATAGATGCTATTTCTTATTTTTCCTATCTCAGATATATCTTATCATACTCCATCATACCGTATCACTTTTAACCAAATTGAAAAATTTTCAGATCTCATTTTTCTTCTCCCCTCTCCTGTTTTTAATGTTGCTCACACTATCCCCATGTTTGTAAGAATAACTCTCATTCCCCATTCCAGCTCTATCTCTCAAAGGCCCTCCCTTCCTTCAGGTCCCAATTCACATTTGAATTCCTATACAAAGCCTCCCCTAATTTCCCCGTGTGGTCTTTTGATTTCTCTTAATTTCTTTTAGAAATTTTCCCAATTCCCCTTTGCCACATCACATGCTACCTTGTAACCTAGCTACTTGTGCAGGCATTTCATCCCTCCTCTCTCACTATCATTTATTCATTGAACAAACAGTTATTAAATTCCTATGTGTCAGGCATAATCTCTGCTCTAAGCTCAAATTCTATCTAAAGAACAGCGTGTATGTATATATACCACATGCATGTGCCTACATGCATATGTGTGTGTATAGAGAAACATACATGCACATATATGTATGTATATGCCGATAGTTTCATTATGTTAAATGTAGAGTATCAAAATCTTAGAGCAATTTGAAACTTTCATAGCCTAAAACTGCACTAAGACTTCTGGGATACCCCTAATAATAATAATAATATGAAACAACTCCACTCAAATATGAAAGACAACATGGATATATATATATATACACACACATATATATATATATGTAAATTCAAATATTTGGATAGTTTTATTGTGTTAAATAAGGATGTCAAAATCTTAGAGCAATTTGAAACTCTCATAGCCTAAAACTGCACTAAGACTTCTGGGATATCCTTAATAATAATAATACAAAACAATTCCTCTCAAATATGAAAGACAACATGGATATATATATATATATTCAAATACTCAGATCCATCTGTGATCTCCTAAAATTACATTCCTGTCCATCCTGTGCAACCTTTATCCATATGGTATTTAAAGTTGAACCCAAGCAGTCCATTGTATCCCTAGTGGGACCAAATTCCACAAGAGAGTGTAGGGATTTCTTAAATTTCTCTCAACAGCAACGGGGTGCCAGGGGAGTACTCTGGCTGTCCTCCTGTCATTTCTCATACTTCATGATCATCCCATCTTCTCTTTCTCTCATACAATTCTTTGAAAGCATCCTTTGTTCTCAGCAAAGTCTTGGCCTTAGTGTCTGATTGACCTCATTCAAATTCTGCCTCTGACATGACTTGGAAGGTAATGTAAGCTCCCTAGACCCCTTAGTTATATCTTCAATGAAGGAGATGACCTCTGAGGTACCTCTTAGGTCCAGTTTTATGATCTTGTGATCCTGTTTCCCAGTCAGTATAGTGGCACAGTAGATAAATTTCTGGGTTGGAATCAAGAAGACCTGAGTTCAAATCCAGTGTTAGAAACTTACTATGGACAAACAAATTAGTATTGTTTGACTCAGTTTCCTCATCTGTAAAATGAACTGGAGAAGGAAATGGCAACTACTTCAGATGTATTCTAATGGATTTATCTTTAATCTTTATAGATGAGAAAAAGGAACCCAGTGGGATTAAGTGACTTGACTAGGATTACCCAGCTAGGAAGCATTTGAGGACAGATTTGAACTCAGGAAGATGAGTCTTCTTGACTTGAGTCTTGGCACTCTATCCACTTCTTTTGTCCTGGTACGCAGTAGATACTTGCTGCTTGATTGAAGAAGATTTCTGAAGTCCCCTTCAACTCAGATGTAGAAAGTTGAATGATTTAATATTCCAGTTTTAAGTAACTAAAAAAAATTAGTGGACAATGCATCTAGCTTCACAAGGATCAGATAAAACTCAGGTACTCAAGAGAAACTCCAAGGTGATAGAAGCACACACCCATGGGCCCTGCTACTGAGGAAGCTGAGACTGGTGGATTACTTGAAGTCGACAGTTCTGGGCTAACACAGGGTTAGAGCCAATTGACTGACCTCATTAAGTTTAATATCAATATGATGAACCCCCTGAGACTGGGCTGCCAGACTGCCTAAAGAGGAAAGAATTGGCTTTCATTGGAAATGGATCAAGTTAAAACTTCCATTGCAATCAGCAGTGGAATCAGGTTTTTAAATGGTCACTGCATTAAGGGGTGGGGAGGGAGAGAGGGAGGAAAGGAGAGAGAGGGAGAGAGAGAGAGAGAGAGAGAGAGAGAGAGAGAGAGAGAGAGAGAGAGAGAGAGAGAGAGAGAGAGAGAGACATGAGAGAGACAAAGAGACACAAAGAGATCCAGAGAGATGAGAGAGACAGAGACACACACACACAGACAGAGATAGAGAGATAGAGACAGAATGACAGAAACACAGACAGATGCAGAGACACAGAGAGACACACAAAGACAGAGATGTACATAAAGAGACTGAGACAGAGATAAAGATAGAGAGAGACACAGTGAGAGATACACAGAGAAAAAGAGATAAAAAGACATAGATAGAGACAGAGAGGGAGACACAGGGCAACAGAGACAGACAGACAGAGAAAGAGAGAAACAGAGACAGACACAGAGAGACAGTGAGAGACAAAGAGAGAAAAAGAGAGACAGAGTCAGAAAGACAGAGATAGCCATAGAAGCAAGAGAGACTGAGAGTCAGAGACAGACTGAGACACACACACACATACACAAAGAACAGTTACAGTGAGGGAGGAAGGTAGAGAGAAGAGAAGAGAAAAAAGAAAAAGAGCACCTAAGGTGGAAAAGATCTAATTAATTTTTTGGTTCAGCACCTTCCTGAATGCATGAATCCCCTCCATGACATTTCAACCTCCTGTAAGCCCCTGAGAAACCCATTTCCCTTCACTGAACCTCAATTTACTCATCTGGAAAATGACACAATTTGGCTAAATAACGTCTAAGACTTTTCCCACTTTGATCATCTAAGAATCTCTAATTAATTATTCATCTTCTGCTTGAACATTACTAATGTTGGGGTCCTCATTGCTTAGACAGATTCTAGCAGATTTCAGCTGCTTTTCCTGGGGATTTTTGATGTGTTTGACAGGAAATATCAAAGGAACCAAAATCTATAACCAGAAATAGCCAGTGTTGATTTCCCCCAGGCTCGCTCTTGATAACTACGATATTGCAGTGGCAGCTCTGTTGAAACAGGTGAGATGCACATCTTTGCTCAGATGAACATTCTCCAGAAGCCCTCACCACCAGATAATTGATGCAGGTAAGTGCCCATAATTGTGCGTGCTCATAAATATTCATCCCCATGTTCCTAATTTTAGAGAACAGAGTGAATAAACTGATTAGTCATTGATTGTATTTGATACAGCTGGCTCTCCAAATCTTCCACAAAGATTTCCAGCCTTCTGTTTTGACTAACAGAGCAATTGGCAACCTTGTTGTCATGTGGAGTAGGACCTTTGATGATGGTGAGCAGAAGATACAGGACGTGAAGTGACAGGCATAAGTTTGAGCTTTAGGCTGGGCTGTGGGTCAGAAACCAAATTAGGAGGCAAGACTCAGAAAACTGGGATTACCTTGTTAGGACATTGTGTTTATTATTCACAGGTACAGAAGTATTTGCATGTTATTTTCCCCATTAGAATGTATGCCCCTTGAGAGAAGGGATGGTGTTTTTTGCTTTTTTTTTTTTAATAGATAGAGAAGCATTTCAAAATTGACTCTTGACTGACTGAATTGGGTTGAAGCAAAAGACAGAACCAGCTGATGGAGAGATTAAGGAGGCTAAAATGAAATACTATCAATAAATATGTCTCAAGACTGAAACAGCTTATGCCTTACCTGGAAATTTCTTTTGTATTTCAACTAGGTAGCCCAGTAGATAAAGCAATGGACTCAAGAAGATCTTGGGCAAATCACTTAATGTCTCTTGGTATTAATTTCATCTATAAAATGGAGGTAATAGGACTTACCTCAAGCATTGATGTGAACGACAAATGAAATAAAGTATGGAATATACTTCGTAAACTTTATATTTTTAATTATGTAAATATCATTTTCATCATTATAATTGTTATCATATTTCCTGCTGGGAAAAGAATGTTTCCAGGACATGGGCATCCCTAGTCCATGGGCCATGTTAGGAAACCGGTTAAGTAAGCTAAGTCTGACTAATGTGGGGAGTGTGGTAGGAAAGCTAAGGGAAATCCTGACAGAATCTATTCCATGATGGCATGGATGACCAGCATAAAAGAAAAACAAAAGAAAAGATAAAAAGAAGATAAAAAGAAGTTTGCTGAGAAATGAATGAATATGAAACAGATGATTGATTATATTCAAAAGAGGAGTGGGAAGGAGAGAGTCTATTGCTTACTTTGCCACTTGGTTTAAACAAGATGGAGGCTTCATTCATGTTTCCATGCTTTCATGAAAGAATTCTTTCTCTCTTTGCCAGAGCCCTGGGATTATGGCTCAAGTCTCATTATTGCTAATTGTGCTAATGTATCACTCAGTGAGACTGAGCCACATGGGAGGGTTTGAGCTGAGTAGTTAAGAGAGCTATTTTCTAAATCAGTGGATTCCCCTCTGCCATAATTACACACATACTCTCTCTGTCTGTCTTTCTGTGTCTCAGTTTCTCTCTCTCTTTTTCTCATACACACACACACACACACACACACACACACACACACACACACACACTTTCCCTCCTCCCCTCCTGCAACCATCTCTGAAATTTTTATATAAATATTTTTACATCTATAATCCTTAATTCTAGAGAAAATGACTTCCTGATATTGGGTCCTTGGGGGTGGAGAGAGTTAAGAATGTTTTCCTTAGGAGAGCCAAGAATGATCACTGTTGGTAATGTGGGAATGACAGTAAGCTGTGGATCTCAGGCTCAAGGTAAGATGTTCATCATGCTATCTATATAAGTCTTATTCTTTCTAGATCATAGGATATTGAAGGTGGTAAGGATTTTGGAGATTATTTAGTCCAACCTTCTCAGTTTATGAATATTGAAATAATTGTCCAGAGATGTAAAATTAGTTGAATGAAATTACAGTTAGTTATTGCCAAAGTTGGAACAATAACTTAACAATAACAATATATGTGTGTGTGTGTGTGTGTGTACAGATACACATTTTATACACACACACACACACACACACATAGGAGAGTTATTTAAGTCATATCTGACTTTCTATGACTCCATTTGTAATTTTCTTGGCAGAGATACTAAAAAGCTCTGCCATTCCTTTTCCAGTTCATTTTACAAATAAGGAATTGAGGCAAGCAGAGTTAAGTGAATGACCCAATGTCTCAGGCAATACTTGAACTCAGCTCCTTCTAATTCCAGGTCAAGTACTCTATGCACTGTGTCACTATGCTGCCCATATGTGTGTGTGTGTGTGTGTGTGTGTGTACATCTATCTATATATATACATGTCTATGCATATGCACATACCCATTCACACATATACACTTCACATATACATATATGCACACACACATATTTTGATAATTGCATTTGAATATATTCAGTTTCCTTTGTCATCTTATGTCTTTGATTTTTGTCTATTTAAAAAACTTGTTCTGAGAAGGACTTCAGAGATTTTGCTAGACTACCTAATGGGGCCATGACAAAAAAAGGTTAAGGGGCCCTGACCAAACCTAAGCCGAACATGAATCCCCTTTTGAATGGCCCCAGAAAATGGTTTTCCATTTTTTGTAGGAAGCTCCCTCATGGAGAAATTTTCTACTATTCAAGGGAGCCTATAAGATACCAGATGGAGTAATCTCTAACACCTCTTTCATCTTGAAATTCATGATCTTGTGATTTGTTTTGCTTGATTTCCTGAGAATTTCAGACTCTGTACCTGGGAATGAGGCCATACAGGGCACATGGAATAGCATTCAAGTCTGGGACCCTCAAGACCTGGGGCTTCTTTCTACTCCTATTTTCTCACAGTAAAATAAAAATTGCCATAAAAACTGAGATGGACAGAGGTTAAGTCAATAACTATTTGTCAATGAATAAACATTTATTAAGTGCTTGTTATGTGGCAGGCATTGTGCTAAGGGCTGGACTTGTCTGGGAGTCATATTGGTAGTAAGTTTCTAACTTACTGAACACAGTAATCTGAACACAGGTCTTTATGCTTCCAAGTTCAAGTTCAATGGCACATCCATTGAACCACCTACTTGTCTCTTTTCTGTTCAAATTAAAATAAAAAAGATGTGTTGTAAGAATGATAAACTCATCGATTATAGAAAAACATGTTGGACTTACACAAAATAATGAAGAGTGAAATGAGCAGAACAAAGAGAATACTGTGTACAGTCAGAGAAATATGAAGAACATCTTTGAGCAACTATTTTGACTATTATAAATACCCTAGGTTACTACAAAGGCCATATGAAGTTCAGAGCTATTTTCATCCAAAGAAAGAACTGATAAATAGAAGAATGAATAGGATGATTTTCTCACCCCACCCACTCACCCACTCCCACCCACACATATTTTGCCTAATAGTAGCTATTTCTAGGGTGGGATAGGAAGGAAGGGAAGAAAAAAGAAAAAAAAAGAAAATTACATGATAACCTTATTGTACATTTAAAAGGAATAGCAAGTTATATATAATAGATTTGCAGTTTCTTGTGCAATCATCTTTTTAAAAAATTCTACTATGTTATGGAAAATGCTTGTATTATTTCATAAACTAAAAAAGAAGAGTATCCATCCAAGAAAGAAGAAATTCTGCATTATACAGTGGGTTCTTAATTTATTTGTTTGTAATGAATTAAATCAAAAGTATATCCTGAAAAAAAAAAGTTGTAGTCTAAAGTTCTTCTGTATTATTCAGGAATTTCAAAGTAAATGAATCATTAATTTGTGAAAAAGAAAAAAAAAAGATGTGCTAGATTTAGAGTTAGCAGGTGATGGTTTGAAGACCAGCTTTGTCAATTACTTGCGGTGTATGTGTGTAAATAACCCAATCATTTGGCTTTTGTCTACCATAGTTGTTCACCTGTAAAATGAGGAGGATGGACTAGATGATCTATGAGCTCCATTCTAGCTCTAAATCTGTTTCTCTGATCCTATGATTATATAATCTCTAAAACATTTTCTAAGGAAGCCACATGGCTCAGTGGATAGAGCATTGGACCTAGAATCAAGATCAGTTTAAATTTAGCCTAAGATGCTTACTATCTGTGTGACCCTGGACAAATCATTTAACTTTGTCTCAGTTTCCTCATTTATAAAATGAGCTGGAGAAGGAAATGGCAAATTACTCCAGAATCTTTGACAAGAGAACTTGAAATGAAATCATGGACATTCAGACTGACAAATGACAAACAACCACAATAAAAAAGGTCCTTTATAGCTCACACAGAAATGATGAAGGGGTGGACTTCCATCTGTAATGGATGAGTTTGACTTATTCTGGTTCTCTGTTAGTTTAGGTTTGGGACTGGGATGAGAGGATACATTCTTGGCCATTTAACATTTAATAAAATGAAGTTTACTTATTCAATGTAGAGAAAGGATACTTTAGTACTTAACTAAGGTACTTTTCTCTCAATAGGGGAATATATTTGGTCAGTAAGGTATGATAGAATGACTCCCGTGGTTTCAGGACATCTATCAGAGCTGAAGGGACCTAATTCTTCATATCTGGGCCTTTTAGGGGAGTAGAAAGTCAGGTGCCACCAGGAAAATCTTGTCAAGGGAGAATCAGCTTGAGTATCAGGCTTGGGTTGAAAACAAACAGGAAACAGTTGTGTAAACTTACAGGGGAGAAATCCACCACATTAAAAAAAAAGTTGCCTAAACTACATAGCAAAGGAAGAATAATTCCTCTTATCACAAGGTTTATGCATTATCATCCTGATGGTACAAGTGAAAAAAATAAGTTGCTAAGAATAGGAGATGGAAGAGCATCAGAGACACAATTCATAATTTTGTTGAGAACTTGGAAATCTCCCACTGGGGATATGGATGAAAATAGCTGTTTTCCCCTAAGAAATGAAAAGCATGCAAAACTGGCTTCGATTTGCTAGAAGTCACATGGGACCTCTTCTAAAAAAGAGAAAGATTCAGGCACATTTGGATAGGGATAGGGTTTGGGTTCACTCTTCTGCCAATAGCGTGTTATGAACCTCAGATGAGTCAGTTCATTTCTGAAGTGATCACATTTCTGTGAGCTTCCTTTTTCTCACTTTTGCAATGCTAGGGTCAGACAAGATGATTTCTTGAGTGCCTTCCAATTTTGTCACTCTCTGATTCTCCAAGACATCTGAATGGAACCGAAGAGTACTCATCTTTTTGTCAATAGTTTGGTGTTTGGCAGTAAGATTCTATTTCCAAGAGAGACATTGATTCATGGTGGGGGGGGGAGGATTGAAGGCAAGCCATTTATAATCTGTAGCCCATTGCATCCAGTTTGGAAAAAAAAAGAGAAAAACCATCACTGGAGAATGCAGCTTTGTATTTGGAACTGCTGGGACTACTGCCAAAATTGGAAACTGGGCAAATTGAAATAAAAGGGTCAAAAGGAAGCTCTGAGATGAAGGCAAAAAGGCAAAATGGTCCATTGGATTGGGATTAAAAGCAGGAAGATCCAGATTCAAATCTTGTCCCAGACATTAGGTTTGGGCAAAAACAATTAACCTTTTCTCCACTATAAAATGAGGTTTTGCCTTCATTGACTTATAAGGCCCAAATTTGTCATTTTCTGATCACTCTGTTTGCTATACCAAATCAGTTAGGATTAGAGATGAAAAAAACTGAGGCTCAGTTCTATTATTTGCCAGAGATCATAGAAATTAGGTCACATAGATTTAGAGTTGGAAGGGATCTTAGAAACTGAAATGAATACTTATTTTTACAAGTAAGGCAATTGAGGGATAGAGAGGCTCAGGGTCACTAGTTAATAGGTGACTGAATCAGTATTAGAACCCAAGTGTTCCTGAGTCTAGTACTTGATCCACTGTACTTTGCTCCTCTGTGAAAGTACTAAAGACACAAAGATAAAACATTGTTCTAGTCCTAGAGGATATTATATTCTATTGAAGGAAACAACAGGTGAATTAGTACTAAAGATAAATACAAAGTGAACACAATATAAATTTGGGGGAATGGGCAAAGGAACTGGAAGAATCACTAAAAACCTTTTAGAAGTGATGACCCTTAATCCGAGCCTTGAAGGGAGCTGAAGCTTCCAAGAGGCAGGAGGAGGAGGAAGAACCTTCCAAGAGACAGCCCACTGCAAGGGGTAGGAGAGAGAAAAGTGTGAGGAGAACAAGAACACATCTGGTTGGAATGCTGAGGAGAAGGGGAGTAACGGGAAGGCAGACAAGAGATGAAGTCTAGAGCCCACTTGGGAAAAGCTTGCAATGAAGCAGGGGACTTTGTAGTTTTTCTACATAATTGCTATTGATAGAAGAGGGCTAACAGTAAACTATGGCTGCTCCCTAGTCTTATCAGACTCTTTTGCATCTGTAAACTCTCCGGGCACAGAACAACTTCCCTCCGCATCTTGTGGATGACATAGAGATGAAAAGTTGCAATGGACAAGGGACCATGCTGTCTGCCATAAAATTCTCCCTGGGAGATCTTGACCAAGTACTTCATTTATCATTTTCTTTATATGTTAAATGAGGAGGTTGGACCTTCAATCTCTGAGCGGCTTTCCAGTCTTAGATCTGTGATCCCCTATGCTTTTCAAATATAATTATGCCTTATTACTCCCTCACTGATTTAACTTTCCTCTAGTCTGTACGAAACTTGTAGGTACCTAATTATTTTTATGTTGTCTCTCAACTAGAGTATAATTTCCTTGAGGCAAAGGCTATTTTTGGTTTTCTTTTCTTTACTTTCATTCATTATCACAGTCCCTAACCTCACCAAATGTTTGTGGATTGACTGATTGATTTAGCACATAATGCTGTATTTCATGGTTTTTATTGGTGTATTGGATATTGGATATTCCTTTAGTAGACTGCAATGGACAAGTACAGGGTTTTGTCTAAATTCTGATTCTCTCTCATGGCCCAGCATAGTATTCTACACATAATAACCACCACTCAATAAATGTATGTATTGTATTTTGTTATATTGTATTGTTCTGTGCTGTGTTGCATTACGTTGTATCACAATGTGTTGTACTGCATTTGTTGTGTTCTGCTGTATTATGTTATATTATGTTCATTGTGTTTCTTGTGTTATGCTGTACTGTATTATATTGGGTTGCATTGTATTTGTCATCTTGTGCTGTATTGCATTATATTTATTGCATTTGTTGTGTTGTGCTGTATTATATTATATTGTGTTATGTTGCATTTATTGTGTTGTATGCATTATATTGTGTTGAATTGTATTTGTTGTGTTGTGCTGTATTGTATTATATTGTATTCATTGTATTTGATGTGTTATATTGTATTACATTGTGTTGCATTGCATTTGTTGTGTTATATGTATTGTATTATATTGGGTTATCTTGCATTTGTTTCATTGTGCTGCATTATATTGTATTGTGTTGCATTGTATTTGTTGTATTGCATAATATTATGTTCATTGCACTTGTGTTGTGCTATATTATATTGTACTGCATTGCATTTGTTGTGTTGTGCTATATTGTATTATACTGGGATGCATTGTGCTATATTGTGTTATATTATGCCCATTGCATTTGTTGTGTTGTGCTGTATTATATTATATTTTGTTATGTTGCATTTATTGTGTTGTGTGTATTATATTATGTTGAATTGTATTTGTTGTATTGCATTTTATTGTGTTGAATTGTATTTGTTGTATTGTGCTGTATTGTATTATATTGGGTTATGTTGCATTTGTTGCATTGTGCTGCATTGTATTGTATTGTGTTGCATTGTATTTATTGTATAATATTGTGTCCATTGCACTTGTGTTGTGCTATATTATATTGTGTTGCATTGCATTTGTTGTGTTGTGCTATGTTGTATTATATTGGGTTGCATTGTGCAGTATTGTGTTATATTATGTCCATTGCATTTGTCATGTTGTGCTGTATTGTATGGTATTGCTTTACGTTGCATTGCATTATATTACATTGTGTTCTTTTGCATAGCATTTCATTACATTGTATCATTGTGTTATGCTGTCTTGCACTGTATTGTATTTTGTGGCAACATGTTGCCTTGTATCAGGTTGTAACGAAGCTCTTTCCTCTCCCTTTTGGCCGTGCTGCTAGCTTTGAGGTTTCTTTATTTCCTGATCATCTCTTCATATTTCACCTTCCCAGAACAACATACTCTGGACTCTCCTCAATGATGTTTTCAGAGTCTGTGTCAAGCTTAGATATTCCCTACATCTCTCAGGTTCCTCTGCCAGGCCGGCCAGCATGTCAGAGCATGGCAGCTGCCGGACCTCAGACATCCCGCTTCCTTGCCGGCACCCAGTCTTTCTAGCTCACTTAACCCCTGCTTTCCTTCTTACTTCTTATAATAGTCCAGCAGATGGCACCTAAGTTCTATTTTCCCTTTTTCCCTTTGAATGACATTAGACTTGAAGGGTTCAGTGAAGGAAGACAGGGTTGGGGACATGCTCTAGCCAAGTGTCATGAGATCCTAGCCAGAGCTGGAAGGGACACCAGAGGCCATCTAGTCCAATCTCCTTATCTTAAAGATGAGGTTCAAGAGATGACATGATTTGCCCTAGGAAGGGAGACAGGTTAGACTTGGACCAAGATCATTAGACTAGAGTCAGTGCTCGTTCCCCTGGGTAATGTAGCTATCACCATTTCCAACCGATCTGATTGTCTCTTTGGCCCCCAGGCTTATAATACAACCTGTGGCTTTGTCTGGCACAGGCGGCGATGTTGCCAGATATTCTAGTTTGTCTCCCTTAACTCCTGGGCATAAAAGGCAACAGGAATGGAGCCATAGGACATTCTGCCAGGAATTGTAAGAACCAGGATTATAAAGTCAATCAATCAATCAGACAACAAAGCAATTATTAAGTCCTTGTTGTGTATAAAGCACTGTACATATGAAACCATCCTTTCTCTCTAGGGGGGAGGAGATAATAAATGCCTATTTAAGTATCTACAGAATATTTTAATGGGAGGAGGGGACAATAAATGCCTATTTAAGTATCTACAGAATAAGTAAGAGAATAAATCCAAACAAATAGAAGTTAAGTTCAAGGTAATTTAGGAAGGAGAGCATTGGATCAAGAAAGACTATGTAGAAAGTGGTACACGAGAAGGAAGAGATCCACTGAAGCAGAAGGGAGGAGGGAATGAATTCTAGAAAGGAAGCACAGCCCATGAAAAGGTAGGTATGTGGAGGGCAGCTTGATGGTGCAGTGGATAGAGCCCTGGTCCTGAAGTCAGGAGGATCTAAGTTCAAAACTGACTTCAGATACTTAACACTTTCTAGTTGTGTGACCCTGGGCAAGCCACTTCACCCCAATTGTCTCCAAAAAAGGCGGAAGGTATCTATGTGGGAAATGGAGTTAGGAGTAAGGAACAGAGAGATGGCCAGAGGGGTTGCACCGAAGATTTTAGGAAGGGTATTAAAGCCCAATAATGTTGAAAGAATTAGATTTTGGAGGATTTTAATAGCCAAACAGGAGTTTATATTTTATCCATATAATATCCATTGGATGGTATTGAATAAGGCAGTGATATGACCAGATCCACACTTAAGAAAAATCATCAGTTTCTTAAAGCTAATCAAGTCTGAATGCCCAATTGATAACTGATAATCATGGGGAGGGAGTTGTCATATTATAAAAGCATCTTAGCCCCTTTAGGGGACCCCTAGAACCTCTAAGTACCAGGCCTGCTAATAAGAATGGAGATTTGTGATTATAACCCCCGAATCTGGGGTAGATATTTTTAAAACAGTTTCCAACTCCTGGAAGTTTATATATCACTATTATTAGTATTTATTGTATTAGTATTTAGATTCTTGTTTGCATCTGAATGTTTCTGTTGCTATTTACTAAGTTTAGAGGAGTGGATGGAGGTGTTTGGGGAAGACTAGATTAGCATCTCTGGTGTGAGGGATTTCCAAGTCCTTTTCAGGGCTGTTTATTCATCTACCTTTCATCCAACTCTCACCTGTGGCTCCAACAGGCCATATAACATGCAAAAGGCCACACACCAGCAAAAATGTCTCAGTAGACATACTAATCCAGGCTGAAAGTAACTAATAGATCTCAAACCTGTCCATTAGGGGGATGTCTATTCCAAACACATGAAGACTTCCCTTGATCGAACAGTTTATTCTAATGTCCGTAAAGGCAGCTAAGGCAGGGACTGTGGAGCACTTGGAAGTTGCCATCCCAGGCCATCACCAACTGTCTTGACTTTAGTCTTGCCATTGTGTTTTGTTGACTGTGGAAGAGAGACTGAAGCTGATGACTTTGGGAAACTCTGCCTTATTTAAATCTAATTCATGTACAAGTGAAGACATCAACCTTGGATATCACTGGTTATTTCTGAACATGAAGAATAAACAGCAATAACTACTAAGTTTAAGTTACAAATTGTTAAAATAGAATAATTAGACTTGTTGAAGTTAGAGAAAACTAGACAAGAGTTATGAATGATTAATGATATAGGCAACCCAGCAGAGTCCCTCTCCTTTTTATTTATTGTTATAGAATTTATTTTTTTATTCTTGAAGACTGGAGTTCTATGTTGGGCTTCTATTTTATTTTCAAATTTAAAATTTTTTTGTTAGAAGCTTTGAAAGAATGAGAAATGAAATATTTGAGGAAAAGTTTTTGTGGTTTGCTACAGGATCATTACTCCTTTAAAATATATTTTTAAAAGTATTCAAGAACAAGGGTTGTCATGTCAAACTGCACACAGTATCAATTCTTGTACACTATAGACAGGCAGTCGATTCTGCATTTATGAGGCAGAGACTGTGTAAAAATCAAGGCCTGAGATGGATTGTTTTTAAATTTTCAGAGCATGTTCAGTTACCTTCATTTGTTCAAACATGCTTGTATTATCAGCAGATGCAATTATATGAGTGTTAATTAGTGAGAAGTACAAAAGAAGTGATGATTAGACATCTTCGAATGAGCTGATCTCCTGATATTAATTCCGATGCTAGGCCCCTGCTAGGATATCAATGAGGAGACCAAATCTTTTGACCTGCAGTGCACAGTTATGCTCTGTTCAAAGGGGTAGGGTAGAGATTCCACTCTTTCTTTTGCTCCCCAAGAATTTCCTTTCAGATAAGTCTTGGAATTGCTCTCTCTTCCAAGTTGCCAGATAATCAAATTTTGGTTTTGTTATAAATGACCTCCGGTATATGACAGGCTATGTGCATCAGTTCAATGTCTTTGATTGATACAATAGAGATGTCCTCTATCAAAAGTAGAGTTTTTTCTTTAGCTACTTTTGATCACATGAATCCCTGTTCCCTCTTACAAGAACATAAAAAATAAATCACAAAATACTTTTGGGAGGAGCTACTAGCAGTTTGGGACATCAGAAAAGGTTTCGTGAAGACAATACTTATGGATGAGTTTTAGAGGAAACCAGGGATATTAAAAGATAGAGAAAAAGAAAGAGAGCAAAAAAAAACCCCAACAACTGGGAAACCCAAGGATTTGGAAGAGGTGAAAGGAGTCAAAGTCAGGGTTACAAGGAAGCTGAGAAATATGGATTTTCTTCTCAGCTTTTTTTCCCTTAGGATTTCCCTGTGGCTGTTTTCTCCCTTTCTTCTTCTTCAACAATAACAACAATCATCACTACCACCACCATTTATATAATATAGAATGCTTTATACCCAGTTAGCTCTCATAATTCTATAAAGTAGGTACTGTCATTATCCCCATTTTACACATGAGGAAACAGTCTGAAAAATGTTAAAGTCACACATCTATTAAGTGTCTAAGATAGGATTTGGAATCAAGTCTTTCCGACTCTATATTGAACATTATAACGAGATTTTAGTGTTTCTGTCTGCTGAAAATTGTTGATTCATTGGTGCTTTTTTTTTTTCTTTTGAGTTTCTAGGAGTAGCGTCTCCTGACAATATCAACACAGCACAAAGCCTATTGAATTCTGTATTTAGAGTTTGCTTTTAATGGGAAGACATCATTAATTATTTATTTCCACTGTAACTTTTAACCAATGTGTAGATGGACAACAGAAGAACTCAATTTCAAAGGAAAAACTTGACTCTATGAATTGATGTAGGCGAAGCTTTTTAGTGGGCATAGACTGTACTATCCCTATTAATCAACAAATCAACAAGCTTTACCATGTCCCAGGCAATATGCTAAACATGGAAACACAAAGAAAAAGTGAAAACAATTTTTGACCTCAAGGACCTTACATTATAATGGGAGATGGGAGTACATGAATAGCTGGGAAATATCTCCTCTCTAATACGGCAGGGAAGATGGATTTGGCTACCCAGTTCTTTTAGGAAGTTATGCCATCTAAAGGTCAATCAGATAATTTATTAGATTTTGTGTCCTTTTTGGTCCCCCCTTTGTCTGAAAGATTGACTTCATTCTCTTTCTTACTGAAAACTATTCAATAATAAGGAGTTGACCCTTTGGATGTTTTGAAATAAAATCAAACACTTTTACTGAGAACACTGAAAAATTAGCTATGGCCCGCTGCATTTTTCATAACCAATTTTAATAAACAGGTTGGAATTAGCATCCTAAGTGACTCTGGCTGTTGGCTCATGTCAAGTATCAATTGTACTATGATAAGCAAAAGTTTATGAATTTAGGGAGTGCATATATTTAGAAAGCTGCCTGACTGTGCCAAGAGAAATCCATGGGAAATGGAGGTTTACAATTAATTTATTCATTTATTCCTCCTAAAGAGCATCTTTCTTTATAGCACCGAAAGGCTTTAATCAAAATGGGTAAAAAAAGACTTCCTCATATTATTTCCCATCTACATTACTAACACCAAGAGAATGTGGGGTATCAGATAGATGACTGACATTAGAGTCAGAAAGATTGTCATTCACACTGACTCTATAGACTAGGATCCTTGACAAGTCAGAAATTGTTTCCCCATTGATTTGACTTATAAATATATACAATCAAAAGACCCTCATAAAGGCAGGTTTTAGTGAAAAGAGTAGTGGAGTCTGTGTCAGGAGAGACTGGACTGCAAACTTTTGTTTCTATCACTTACTAGTTGTATTGTCATGAGTAAGACAATGCATCTATTTGAGCCTCAGTTTCCTCATCTGCAAAATGGGGACAATAATAACTCAGGACTTCTTTCACAGGGTTGTTGTGAAGCTCAAATGGGAGCATATTGGAATAATTGCTTAGCAGTGGTAAAATGACATGGTGATATGCTGACTGGGACTATATAGGTCCCCTCCCTCTTGCTCCTCCTTCCCAGACTCTGGCCTTCTCTTTCAATCAGTCAGGGTGGGGGCAGGGTACAATGATATTGGGAAGAAGGAAGTGGACAAGTAAACAGTATTTTTGTATCAACTATTCCTGTTTGACCAACTTAGGAGGTATCTCTTTCTAAAAGCCAATTAAATATGGCTGACTAATTAATATTAGCTGGTAACCAATGTGGGAAGCACATTGCTGGTTCTTGTGAGGAACAGAATTAGAAAGATTCCCCCCTCTCTCTAAAAATTAACTCTATGATCCTAAGAGAATAAGTAGCCAGATTTTCTGGAACCCATTATGCCAGGATGAATTGCAATTTGGGAGCGAGATTTACCAAAGTCTCCATTGGAAGTGGATTGATTCAGGTGAGTGACACAAGGGACAGCTTGTAAATTTGTCCATGTAAATCCAGAGACAGACAAATGAGCCTCTCCCTTGCTAAAAGCATAGGGTGTTCAAATCCTGAGTTCAAATCCTGACAGTAAACTGAGTAATCCTGGGTAAATCACAAATCTCTTTCTGCCTAGTTTCTTCATCTATAAAATAAAGGGCTTAGACTTGATGACCACTAAGGTCCCTTCCAATTCTATGATCCTATGGTCCCAAGGCTCCATTTTTCCTGCCCATCATCTCTTCCAGCCAAACTTGCTTATCTGTTTACCTCAAAAGGGCAGGCCTAATTTTTTCTTTGCTCTGAGGATTTGGAAAATTGAATTGATAAGTCATTTTTGGTCACTGAGTCTCCATACTAGAAATTCTCAAACAGTTGCCAATCTTTCTCTGTCACTCTGGGTCTCTCTGTCTCCATCTCTTTTGTCTTCCTCTCCTTTTGTTTCTCTCCTTTTCTTGTCTCCTTCACTTCTGAACAACACTGTTTGTGTGCACATGTGCATGTATTTCATTTCATAATCATTTGTGCTGTCAATCTACTTCTCACCATGGATTCAAATTGTAGCCAATCTTTGAGTACCATGTCCCATCTTTCTTAGAAGCAGCTGGGTAAAACAGTGGGTAGAACACTGGACTTAGAGTTAGGATGACTTCCTTTAAAATCCTGCTTCAGGCACCCACTGTATAACCCTAGGAAAGTCACTGTAGTTTCCTCAATGACAAAATGAACATAATTTTTTCCATAGCTAAATTTCAAGAAAATCAGTTTCCTTTGTAATCTGATTGTGTTTTATTTTGAATATTTAAAACCATTTTTTTGGTAGAAAACAGGTTCATAAGCTTTACCATACTTGCCAGACATAAAGTTAAGAACATTTGGTCTATATTAGTTTTATTAAATCCGAACTAATATTCAAAATAACTGAAACCTCCTGAACATGTCTATTTGTCAAAAAGAAGACAGAGGTAGCTGGAAAGGGCTGAGTCTGGCATGAAATCAGTTTGATTATCATAGCTGATAATCTGTGATGGATAATCCATAAACTGGGAGGAGGAGAAAGAGGCACCAATAGTTAATTGCTCAGATTTTACATACTGTCCAAGTTCCCAGTAAAATGTAAAATGGAAGATGAGCGTCTTCTTTTTCAAATGATGGGGATTTGAATAAAGAACCACTTGTTGACTGTACTAGATTTACACATAGAGTTGAAATGGGTTTCTAAACAGCCCTCTTCTATTACAAAATAGATTTGATACATCTTTCAATGGTATTGCCTAGGGTGGCAGCTGAAGTCCCTTTCTAACTCTCAAATGTTGTGAAATCTGGAAAAAATGGAGGATGACTGAGAGGGTTTATAAAACTTTCAAGGAGAAATTTTTAGCTTTATATAAAGCTGACATAGGAGATGAAAAAAATTTAGGAAAGTGATGTGGCACAATAAAACTCCAAACCAAAGCACTGCATTTAAAGTGAGTATGGCTAAATTTGAGTTCTAGTTCCAGTGTTCTGGAGTCAATTTCAGCTGCCTCCCAAGAAAGCTGATTGTTAAAATTTCAATATGAGCTTTTATACTTTTGTGTACATCTGAAAATCAGAGCTTGACTTATTTTCTTGATTATCTAGCCTTAAGAAAGAGATGGGAAATATATTAATAATGCAGAGTACATTTTAAAATGTTATATACACATATGTACACACATATATAATATACATAAATACATGTATATACTTTTTCTTTTAGTGGAGAGCTAGTTGTCAAATATTTTCCAGCACATCTTTGACTCCACTGTTTACCAGCTTTATGACTCTAGATAAATTATTCCAATTCTCTTCATCTCAGTTTCCTTTCCCATAAAATAGGATTGAACCTGATGATTCCAACGAGAGTGTATTTTTTAGCTTTAAACTTCATGAATTGCTTTTATGGAATGGAATATTGGTACAACTGTCTTAGTAATCACTGACATTGACTAGCAAGCTCTCCCTTTCTCTGGGCACATGAGGCTTGGTAATATAATGAAGAAAAAGTAAGCTTTTTGAGTATAATCATTACTTTTCATCTCTTCCTTTTATAGTCACAGCAATAAGAGTAACCTGCACATAGTAAGTCTTTTCAATAAATTCTTGCTGAATTATACTGAATGAGCTTTGCAAAGATTTGGAAATATGTGGGACAGCTAGGTGGCACAGTGGATAGAACCAGTTCTCAAATCTGGCCTCATACCCTTAATACTTCCTAGCTGTATGACCCTGGGCAAGCCACTTAACCTCAATTGCCTATTAATTAACCTCAATAATATCCTTATTAAGTTGGGCTTATGCTTTTAGATTTCTTTCCTGAAGGGTACAGTTTCCAATTCTTGGAATCTCCTGAGGTGATGGGTCACAGATTTCAAGCTGGGAATATTAGATCTGATCCAGACCTGCCATTGAATTTTATAAACAAAGGAGTTGAGACCCAGAGAGTTAAAGTGACTTGTCATAGATAATAAATGACAGAACTAAAATTCGAAGCCAGGTCAATTCAGTTCAATTGAACAAACACTAAGCACCTACTATGTGCTAGGTATAGATACACAGCTAAAGATGAAACATTCTCCACCCGTGAGAAATTTTTATCATACTGAGAGGAATTCAACACTGAAAACAATAGAAAACACTATCTCAAGTGATACATAGTCATTTTCAGAGGTATACTATTTATTGTTATTGGTCATCATAAAGATAGCAGAGGGCAACAGAATTGGGGAAGACTTCAAGTAGATGGTAGCACATGAGATATATTTTTTAAAAATAATTTAATTCTTAGTTAATGGACTAAAACAAGCATTCTCGTAATACAGAATAATTAAAAATATGGTTGTACAAGAAACTGCAAGTCTATTATGTACAACTTGCAAACACAAGAAAATTATCATGTAAATGTCTTGTTTTTCTTCTCTCCTCCATTTCCCAACCCCAGTCCTAGAGATGGTTATCATCAGACACAAATAGGTGTGTACATACATGCATACATACATAAGTAAAATTATTCTATATGTATTTATATTTATCAGTTTTTCTCTGGATGCAGAGAGTATTTTTCTTCATATATCATTTGTAGTTAATTTGAATATTTATAATAGACAAAATAACGTATTCATTCAAAATCATTCTTAAAATGATATTGCTGTTACTGTATATAATGTTCTCTAGATTCTGCTCATTTTGTTCTTTATCAAAACGTAGTTATCCTGTTTATTTCTTTTAATTATATCTATGTTAGCCATAACTTTGTAGGAGACCATAATTGCTATCATTTCCTTTTTTTTTTGTAACAGCTGAAGCACAATGAATTTTACTGCAACCTTCTATTTTAATTCTGTTTATCTCTCATTTTCAAATATATTTCTTGTAAAAAACATATTGTTATATTCTGCATTTTAATCCTTTCTGCTGTTTCCAATTATGGGTGAGTTTATCCCATTCACATTCAGAATTATAATTGCTATTGGTGAATTTTTCTCCATCTTATTTTTACTCACTATTTTCCTTCTCAGCCTCTTTTCATCCCAAACCTGTTATTTTATCTTCTTTTATTCCTTATTTTACCCTTCTCTCTAAAAGTCCCTCCCTTATCTTATCCTCACCCTACATTCTCTTCTACTAGTTCCTCCTTCATCCTATCCATCAGTTTTCTCACCCTTTTAGAACTTCAGAAAACTTCTAACCCCCTTCAGATGTATTCATTGTTTCCTCTTCAACCCAGATGAAAGTTAGGTTCCAATATTATCAATCTTCTACCCCCACATACTTCCTCTGTATTACTTCTTCCTTTCATGTCTTGTTTTTTTATGAGGTAAATTTTCTTTTTAACTTTTTTGTTTTTTAAAAGAATCACCTCAGCATATATAACAGAGCCCCAATCTTTCTTTCAAACTACCTTAATGGAACAGCTAGATGATACAGTGGGTAGAGGGCCAGTCCTAGAGTCAGGAGTTGTGTGACCTGAGCAAGTCACTTAAATCCAACTTGTCCTACCAAAAAAAAAAAACCAAACTACCTTAGTAATAATAACAGTTTTAAGAGCATCATTACTACTAGTAATAACTAATATTTACTCTCCTTTATATAAAGAATATAAACTTTTTATGGATAGAACCCACAAATTTTTTTCTTCTTTTGCATATTGCAGAAACTTTTAAAGTGCTTGTTAAAATAAAACTTCCTTACAGCAGGTGATTCAGGTAATTGGGTGGCACAATGGATGAAGTGCCAGGTCTGAAGTCAGGAAAACTCATCTTCATGATTCAAATCCAGCTTCAGACACTTATTAGCTGTGTAACACTGGACTAATCACTTAACCCTGTTTGCCTCAGTTTCCTTAGCTGTAAAATGAGCTGGAGAAGGAATGGCAAACTGCTTTATTATCTTTGTCCTGAAAATCCCAAACAGGGGATAAAGAGTCAGACGTGATCGAAATGACTGAACAACAACATCATACCACATAATTAATTATTAATTGCCTGATATTTCTCTCTAAACCCAGAAAGTCATGTATTTGACCTCCTCTTCAACTTCTCCATTGCTTGCTTCCTCCCTAGTAGAGTCCAGCTCTGGACATGCTGAATTTTAATGTTCTCTGACTCAGAGTTCCATGAAATTCTCAACAATAGTTATACAATTTAGCATGGTACTTAACAGTTCTCTAATTCAGTACATATATTTAGTACTTACCAGAGAACTGTTAAATACTATGCTAAATAATCATTGTATCTATCAATTCCGCTGACTTAGCACCTTGTTTCAAGTTCTGGCCCATAACAGGAAGGGATCTCGGATGGCACTTAACTTATTCTCTTAATTTTATAGAAGGGGAAACTGAGACTCAATAAGGATAAAGTGATTTTTCCAGGTTCAAATAGTGTCAGAGGCAGGATTTGAACCCAAGTCCTAAAGTTTCAAATCAAGTACATTTTCTTCTAAACTGCCCCATGTTAGATTAGAGTTTGGGGATTTGGATTTGGATCCTCTCTCTGCCTTGGGCTATGATGTTGGAAAAGTCACATTTAGCCTTTCTGAACTTTGATTTCTTTCTATTTAAAATGAGGGAATTGGACGAATTGACCTTTGAGTGCCCTACATGCTCTAAACTTAGGATCCTCTCATTTCAACTTCCCTAGAACTCTTAGGATAGCAGATTTATAAATTGCTTATGGCATAGTGTGTTTTTTGTTTATACCTTAATTTTCCTACTAGATGATAATCTCAGGGACAGCAGGCCAGTGTGCTAGCAGAGTTCTGGCTTTGGAAAAACAATAGATTTTGTCTAGAGTTCAGTAAAAGAGAAGCAAGATATCTTTCCCATCCTAAAAAATAAAAAAAATTCCTGGTTCTTCCACTTACTACTCTGATTTTTAGCAAATCATTTAACTGACTTTGACAATAAACACTTTCTAAGCTTCTGCTATGTTCCTGGCACTGTGCTAGATTTTAAAAATAAAGAGAAATAATGAAGCAGACCCTGTCCTCGGAGAGCTTATATTCTATTGGGGAGAGGGAGAGAAAGTATATAAAAACAAACAGAAAGGAATTTTAGGGGAGGGGAAAATGAGTAATAATTAGGGGTGGGGGAGAGGAAGAGAGAGCATTAAGAAAGAGCTGCTCTCCAAGGTAGCACCTGAGCTCAGCTTTCAAGGAACGTGAGAGCAGTGAAAGTCAGAAGTAAGAATTCTTGGCACGGGGAGACAGCCTATGTACAGAGTGAGAAGATGGAAAATTGTATATGGGGGACAGAAACAGGCCTATTTGGCTAGAGTGTAGAGTGCTTGAGGGATGTGATAAATATCTACAGAAGTAGATTGGAGCCAGACTGTGAAAAGCTTTAAATGCCAAGTGTAAGAGTTTCTATTTTATCCTGGAGAAGACAGAGAGACATTTAATTTTCTTGAGTGGGGGAATGGTATGGTCAGAATTATGTTTTAGGAATGTTCATTTAGAAGCTTTGTGGATAATGCATTGAAGAGATACCTCCCTGGGCCTCAGTTTCCTTATTTTTTAAAAAAGGAGGTTTGGATGAGTTCCATGAAGTTAAATTTATATACATACATACATATATACACACACATATACATATATACACATATGCATACCCATACATACATATGGATATATATATATACATATTATATATAAATTATTTTCCTTTGTAATCCTACTTTTAAAATGTTATGCATTTAAAAACATTATTTTGATACAAGTTCAAAGCGTTCCTCAGATATTACCAGTGGGGCCATGATACAAAAGATCAAGAACTCCTTGGTTGGGTGGTCTCTATGCTCCTCTCTAGCTCTGTCTCCTGAGATGTTACTTGTCTGTGACTTTGTCACATTTTACTTTTTTTTTCAAATCCCCACTACCATCTAGCAGAGTACTTTTCACCCATCAGCAACTTAATAAATCTTCATCTGAATGAATAAATGGAAGGCTATATGAATGGATGGATGAGACTACTCCCATAATGGAGGTCAGGCTACCGCCAAAGTGGCGTTCCTTATCACAGAGGCCCCACATCCTTTTTTTTTTTTTTTAAAGGGTGTAAGTACACTCGATGTGAGCCAGAAGGTCAAGAAGAAAAATTGGTTCTGTGCAATGTCAATGTGAGAAATGAGAAAACTACTTTTAACAGTTGGAAACCTATTTAAACCCCTAATCCTCTTATTAAACCTGTTTGAAGACTGCCTGGAGAAATTGATGTTGAAGATGCTCCCATTTACTATCCAGATGTACAAAATAAATAATGGAATTTCAATCAGTTAGAGAAGCCGCCGAGCCCTAACACCTGATGAGATTCTTTTATTCATTTTTCCTCTGGGAAAACTAATTACGACAAACTATTTCATCAAAATGTCCTTGAAAACGTTTATGTTTGGCAGTGCCTCTCTTCAAGAGAAGGAGTTTACTTAACGCAAGGATATGACCTTAATTCTACTGCATTAAAGAAAGGGAAATCGATAGCACAGCAATGATACTTTGGGACTGCTGATAAGGGGGTTTGAGGGAAAAGGGAGATTGCCCGGTTACAGGAGTGATGACCCAATCATGAAACGACATATCGATCGCAATTAAAGGTGAAAAATTCAGGCCAACAGGAATATGACAATACAGAGCCCATATCAGGTTGTTTCTTTGAGGAAATCAGGAGGTAGAGATTTAAATAAATATCCCACAGATACGGACAACAGGGAGAATTTACACAGGAGGAACCGAAGGTCTGGCGCTGAGTTTGGAGACCAAAGAAAGAATTGCTTGTCTTGCTTGGGAATCAATTTGAACAAATGTCACTCGAGTTAGTCTGAGTTCTTTTCAGTTAAGTCAGCAAGAACTTTATGAAGGATTTATTTTATGTCAGGCATTGTACTTAGTTCTAGGAATACAAAGAAAGGTAAACGCATGGTCCCTGCCTTCAAGAATCTTACATTCAAATGGAGGGAAATAGAATATAAATAATTAGGAACATAGAGGATATAGGCAGAGAAGATGGAAGATATCTGAGAATCAAAAGCACTGGAGTATGTGGGGGGGACAAGTGGGAAGGAAAAAAGACCTCTGTCAGAAGGTAGGATTTGAGTTGTTTTGAAAAAAATCCTGAGAAACTAAAGGGCAGAGGTGAAAGAGATCATTCCAGGAATGGGGGGAGGGGGGAGGGTATCCAGAATAAAGTATGAGGGCAGGAATTAGAGCATTATGGTTGGCCAATAGAGTAGACCAATAGAGAATACCTAGGATTATTACTAGATTGTGAAAGCACAGATTTTTGCCTTGGAAGAGACTTTCATAACCTGATTCTTCTGAATCTTCTAGTCTTCTTAGAGTTTATTTATCCCAATATATATTCTGTCCTCATACTCCTACATATATATATATATATATATATATACTGATGGTGCCCTTCTTGCTTGTCTCTACCTTCCAACTTACCTGGTTTCCTTCAGGTCTCAGGTATATATAATTTCACTTAAAAGAAGCCTTTCCCAATCTTGCTTAATACTAATGCTTTCTCTCTGAGATGATTTCCAAGTTATTCTGGGTAATACAGAGTTTCCATAGTGTTCCCTCTATTAGGCTTTGAGCTCTTCAAAGGCAGTTACTGTCTTTTTTTTTTTTTTTTGTAGCTCCAGCATTTAACACAGTACCTGGTACATAGTAAACTCTGAATAAATGTTTATTGAATTTACTCATCAATTGTAGTCAACTCATCGGCCACCCACAATTAGTAGGGAGCAGAGACAAAATATGAACCCTGCTCCTTGGACTTCAAATACATCATTCTTTTCACTTTGTCCATCTCAAGATCAGAGTCAGATGACTTGAGTTCAGATCATTGCCTGTTTCCACATCCTACCTATGGTTAAGACACACATTATCATCCTCTCACGTGAAGGATCTATTGCTGGTCAGAATTAGATTCCCAGCAGCCATTAGCAGGTTGCTCCCATAACAATTAGCAGTGTCATCTTGGGCAAGGTTGCTTAATCTTTGTCTGCCTCAGTTTTATCATCTGTGAATGGGGTATAATAATGGTATCTACCTCCTTGTTGTGAAGATCAAATTAGATTATATTTGTAAAGCTCTTTGCAAACCTTAAATCTTTATACAAATGCTAGCTATATAGATATCTTAGTGACCTGGAGAGAGTGGCCACACTACTTCATTATCATTGCTATCAATCTTTGTTTTGATTTTAACAAACTCAGAATGAGAGAATCTATGATGTCTGAGGGGGAAAAAAGGTAGGGCATATTATCTTGACAAAGGGCCTTCATGAAATGCACTAAGGACATTTGTAAGGAAGTCAGCTTTATTTAAAAAAAAAAAACTTAAGGTGGTCAGAACTGGGTGTAAAAGTTCTGAGTTATAGAGAATCACATACAAGTAAGAAATGGATATTTTTTCTTTTGACTACACTCGCTGCATCCATTCCTCTTCCTCTTGATGTGACATCATTTGCAAAGGGAAAGATTATTTGCTATGGAATAGAATTCATCCTATCTTGATTTACTCCTGGATTATTTTCAATTTCTGTGAGGGTAATTAAGGATATCAAAGTAAGACCTTGTTCTTCATTTGCAAAAGTGATCAAGTGCTAAGGATTATTTCTGAAAGCTATAAGGTGATATTTATTAATGGTTTAGGAAACAAAAGAATTTTCACAGTATAATGCACCACAATCTTCTCCTAGTTTTGCTTTATTGAATCCTTAGAGAGAAATATGGGCTAAAGTAGAGCTTTTCAAACTTTTATGTTAAATAATGTTGAATCATGATTAAACAGAAGAATTTTAATAATCTCTATTAGCTACTAGTCTCTGTCTCTCTCCTTTCCCTCGCTCTTTCCTTTTTTCCTCTCTTTTCTTCTTCTCACTGTGCTTTCTCCTCACCCCTTCTGTCTTCCCCTTTTCTGCCTCCTTCTCTTTTTTCTTTTACCCTTCTTTCACTACCTCCTTTCTCCCTTCCCTCTGTTTTTCTCTCTCTTATCTTTTCTCTGTCTCTCTCCTCTCACTATCTTCTTTTTTCTCAATTAGAACATCCATTAAATCATTGCTATATATATGATGGATAATTTAATAATATGTACTTACTCTAAATCAACAATATTTTCTATAATTATTGGTTAATATAATTTTCAATAAGTTTTACATAACTACCTGCTTCAGTTTTTTTACCTGTAAAATAAAGTTTATAACAGTATCAACTTTACAGGGTTGTTATAAGGATCAGATGAGACAATATCGTTAAGCTCTTTGCAAAGCTTAGAGTGCTATGGAAATTCTAGCAATTATGTTGTTATAAAATGTCAGTGCTGAACCTTATTATCATAATGTATATTTTATTGTTATTGTTATTGTTGTCACTGTTATATAAAGCTAACCAAAAATTATGTTAACCAGTACTTACATTAATGCTAATATAACATTATTGATTTATTGTAACTACTTATTGTTGAATTATTAATGTACACAATTGAATTATTAATGTACACAATAATGATTAAAATAGATATTATAATTGAGGATACCCTCCATTGTGAATAATCAAATGCAAACTGGTATGAATTATGTAAATAAGAGAAAAAGTAAGAGACAAAGAGAGGGAAAGAGAGAAAGAGAGAGAGAATGAGAGAGAAAGGAAGAGATGGAGGCAGAGGAGGAGGTCACATGACTTGTCCAGTACTGTACAATCATTAAGCATCATTCGAACTCAGATCCTATTAACTCCAAGTTCTAGTAATGCCTTATAGTTTCAAAACTCTTTTCTTTCTGAAAACCATGTTAAGTAAGTATTATTGTTATTTCCATTTTAGAGATGAAGAAAATGTTTCTCAGTGAGGTTGGGTTAATTCCCTTTGCTCACACAGCTCAATTAAAAATTCAATCCCAAGGGACTTTTCCTGATAGGTATTTTTTAAGGTCATGATACAATTGAGATAATACTGGTAATGTGCTTTGAAATCTTTTTCAGTATATAATTGTTAATTGCTGTAATTGTTATTGGTATTATTATAATTGTTGTTTTCTTTAATATTGTTGATCATGGCAAAGACCATTCTTTCTTTCATCATGGCAGCACATGGACAATATATTTTTGGTCCAGGACTTGTTGGTAATCAGGAACAAATGCATTACTATAGAATGATGATGAAATTGTAACTTGAAGAAAAAAGAACTATTGTTAACAAACTGAAAATGTTTCATTTTTGTAAAAGTAATTTTTGAGTCAGGATTTGAGTTTAAAATCCTGTTTTGGCCACTTATCTTTGTGATCTTGGCCAAATAGCTTTACCTCTCTGGGTCTCAGTTTCCTAATCTGTAAAATGAGAGTTTTGGATTTGATGGTCTGTGAGATGCCTTCCAGCTTTCAGTTTCATATCCTAATTATAAATGCATTATCAATGACATCACAGAATTATCTACCTTTATACTCCACTTGGGACATATTCCCATGGTACTATAGTGAGCTAGTGAAGACCTATGAAAAGGGAATCTTTTGTCCCTTCATTTTATTTTGTTTTTAGAGTCACTGAATTTTCCAAGGCTATCTAATCCAATGATTACTTGACCAGAAATCACCTCTCATATTTCAAACTGTGCTTTTTCATCCTAAAATCTTTTTCATGTGTAGTCTCTCTAATTTTAATGTGAAGTCTTATGAGCAGGAACTGACTCACTTTTCTGTTTGAAGCTGCAATGATTAACATGGTCTTTTCATATAGTAATCCTCTATTAAATGCTTTTCTGTTCATTTATGCATCCATCCATCCATTCCTTCATTTGCTTGAAGGCTTTTAATGAGAGAGACCCCTCTACTTCCTGAAGCAACCCATTTTACTCAAGGATGGTGCTAATTGTCAGGAAATTTATGAATTTTCCACCTATTGATCCTACTCCTACTCTCTGGGAACAAGCTAATTTTTCTTCTATAATAGAGACTTTCAACTATTTGAAGATGAGATGTCATGTCACTTTAAGTCTTTTCTTCTTCAGGCTCAAATATCCCTAGTTCTGTCTAACAGATGTTTGTATCACATGATCTTTAATCCTATCACCTGTGTGGTTGTCCACTTAAGGACTTATTTCAATCTTTCAATATCATTCTAAATCATGACTCCCAGAACTGGGCACACTATCCCAAATGTTGTGAGATTAGGACAGAATACAAGATACTTTATTTATCCCTCATTTGGAATACTATGTCCTTAAAAAAATTATATTATTGTTAATCTAAGAAGTAAAACAAGCATTTCCATAACACAGCAGAATTGAAAAAAAAGTCTAATTGCACATGAAACTGCAAATCTTTAATATAAAACTTGTTATTCCTTTTAAATGTATAATAAAGTTATTATGTAACTTTCTATCTTTTTTATTTTTATCCCTTGCTTACTGAAAGCAAAAATACCATTTACTTCCAGGCTGCCTTATCACAGTTTACTTATGTTGAATTTTTGGCCTATTAAAATTTCCAGATCTTTTTCCTATCATCTATTTTCTAGTCATTCCTCTTCTACCTGAGGTACCATGATGCATTGGGTGAGCTGGTATAATTTACTGGACACTTCAAATCAAACTGAGTGTTCAGATTCTAACTCAGGCACTTAATAGCTTTATGAACCTGGGCAAGTAACTTTTTTTTTTTGCCTCTAAAATGAGTGAGTTGGACTCAGTGGTCCCAAAATTTGTTTACAATTGTAAATCTATGATGCTATGAATCAAAGATTGGAGCAGCTAGTCATCTCTGCTCTTCCTCCTCCTAACTCTTCTATGTCATTTCTTTACCTAGCCTTAATCACTGAATGGGTCAGACAAAACTGACTTGGGAAAAACCTTAGCTTAAAAAGTCCAACTGTATCTGGAACCATCTCTAGTCATCCTGCTCTATATCTTGCCAGTGGACTCACATGATTCTGGAAGACAGAGTGGGGGTTGTGACTTTGCACAGCCCTGCCTGACTTAAATTCAATTGACTTGCAAGTCATGGTCTTCAAGAAGGAAGAACAAAGAACAACAATAACCAAAAAACCCCCAACCTTGTCACTAGGGATTCTTGGGCTTTGCACATCATACCAATTACTTTGAAGGAGGGCTTCGAGAAGGAAGTGATAGTTGAGTTGTGACTTGAAGGATAGAAAGGGTTGTACCTGGAAGTTGATAGTATTCAGGTTAACTTTCATGGACAGAGGACAGAAAGAAAATCTATTCTGGGAGTAATGAGTAATTTGGCTACAGCATAATTGTATAGCCAAATAATAGGAGGTAAAGTTAGAAAGGTGCAAAGAGGCTGAGGTCTTTGAAGAATACACTTATTAGAAACATTCTAACATTAAAAGTATGGAAGATGACTGATCTCATATACTAAAAAAAATTGGTAAACTCAACTTTGTACCTCTTGCTTTTCCTTGAAAATCACAGCTTTATGGGCTATTTGTATATTGATGTTAAAAAGCTAAACTTTATGTGTTCATTAAAGTTCTCATTGCAATAGTTTTGTATAGTGGAAGAGAATATGTTCTGGAGTCAAGATAAGGTGTTCAATCTGAGCTTCTGATACTTCTGATATGATCTTGGGGAAGTAATTAACCTCAATGATTTAATTTCCTCATCCATAAAATGAAGGTGGTGATCTATATGACCTAGGAACCCACCATTTGAGATACTCAGAATCTCACATACTGGAATCAATTTTCCTCCAGCAAAGGTAGCCTCTCTTGGCCCGACATGGAAAGTCATTTTGGTCACCGTATAAATCAGTAAATTTCTGTGCTTCAGTGTCCTTCCCTATAAAGCGAGGAATTTGTATTCAATGACTATTCAATTCTCCTCTAATATTAACTTCTTGTTATCATGATCTGAACCCCAAACAGAAAAAACCAGAGCAAGGGCTGAATATTCACGATCCCCATGCTGCTGATATCCAGATGCTGGGAAAGACTCAGATGATATTTTTCATTTTCCTCCACATGTGTGGTTTTGCACTGATGCCACATGGAAGATTACAAGGAAGAAAAAAGAAAAAGACAAGATGGAGCCTTTATCTTAATATCTCTTCAGTTTAAGAAGAAGTAGAGAAATAAGCTAGAACTTTTGTCCATAAATTCAAGGTGAAAACTTTGCCACCTGCTCAGTGAGAGGACTTTGGGGCCATCTGATCAACTCTTTTGCCAGAGTGAAATGCCTCTGTACAGCCTAGAGTGCTGTCTCCTAAGTGTGGCTGTCATCCACGCAGCTGCTGCTACCGTCTGCTCGCTTTCCCTTAATTCATACTAGCTGTCATTGCCCCCACTCCCATTCTTTCCAGTCAATGCTTGGTTTTTGGGATGTCTTTCAGTTCCAATGATTAATGGCAGCTTTAGCTTTGTGGTTTCTTTCTGCTTTACCTGGCAGGCTGAGAGGAAAGCAACCAACACACTCAGGAATCCACCAGAGGGGCAGTAGAAAGAAAAAGGGATTTGAAGACAGAGGACCTGGGTACAAATCTCAATCCTGTCACTTCCTACCTCTGGAATTTGGGGACCACTGAAACATTCAAAATCATTTGCAAAATAATGGGTTGGATGAGATGGTCCTGAAAATCCTTTGAAGCTTGAAATCTATGATTCCATAATCTATAAACTGAAGGGATGGGATTAGATAATATCAAATATTTCTGAGCTCCAAATCTAGACTTTTGAAATACAGGATTAGTAAAGATATTAGTCTAGGCTAGAACTTCTCTTTTCAAACTGATTACTTTAGTCCACTTGACCTTAACCTAGAACTAAGATTCAAAGTTTCCTGGAAGTAGAGATTTTCTGGGGGGTTGGGTTAGTCGTTAAAAAAACAACAACAACAACAAACTCATTTAAAGAGCTCATAAAGAGCCTGCCTCCACCTACCAAAATCGTCATTTCCTATACAACACATCAGGACTTGCACAAAGAGTGGGCAGGGGCCATTCTTTCTCCAAGCTTATATATTAATAGAGTATGGTCCAATTACTATTTAGCCTCATGTGCTTGGGACCTCAGTGCATCAACTCAAGCCTCAGCCCATTACATCTCCTGCTTTCTTTTGTTTTAGAACACAGGTGATCATGCCATCCCTGACTTCTCAGGAAGGGAGGTGAAAGCACTAAAAGGAGATAATCACGCCCTCCCTGACATCTCTGGTTATAGAAAATGAAGTAGTTACTTCAGAATAAGCTCAGAATAAGAAAAAAAAGATAAAATGAGAGGTTTGGACTAGATGACCTCTAAATTCTCATTTTACTCTAAATTTATGATCTTGTGTGAATAACAAATTTTGTTGTTCAGTCATTTCCAACTCTTCATGACCACATTTGTGATTTTCTTGGCAAAAGATATTAGAATGGTTTGTTGCTTCTTTCTTCAGCTCATTTTATAGAAGAAGGAACTGAGCCAAATAGGATTAGTGACTTGTTTAGGATCACACAGCTAGGCAATCTTTGAACCTGAATTTGAACTCATCTTCCTAACTCTAAGCACAGTGCTTTATCTACTATGCCACTTTGCTGCTTGAATAACTGAAATTCATGGGGTTTACTGAAATCACCAAAGGAAGTAAAATAGAGAAGAAAATACAGTTCAGTCCAGGACTCTGAGGAATATTTATGGTTCGAAGGAATGATCTGAAAGCAAATCCAACAAAAGAAAAATAGAAGGGACAGTTAAATAAGTAGAATGAGAGAAAGATGTTCCCAAAAATGTAGAGAAAAGAGATTATCAAAGAGTAAAGAGTGAAAATAGGTAGTCTGATTTCTAATTGGGAAAAAAAAAGATTTAGGGACTTTCCAAGTTGAGAAAAGTGAATAGGTACAATTTCCTGAAATAAAAAAAAGAGGTGTTTCAACTCAAATGTCTGTAAATAATCAAAGGAACATGAAAACAATAACTGATTAACCAGTATAGGCCCAATTTTCAGAAAAGGCATAGGGGGCTCCTTGAGATGTATAATTGTGAGAAACTTCTTGCATCACTTTTTGTATTTGATTGGGTTTCTAGTACTATGTCCTTTATTAACAGTCTCTAAGCAGCAGGGAGAGGTGGTCAGGTTTCCAGCTATGCAGGGCTTGCTTCAAACTATGCAATAAAAATTTCTCCCAAATCTTACAATTGAATTAAGTTTTCTCACAAGATAGAATTTGGACTAGACCCATTATTGTATAGAAAAGGAACTGAGCCAGATCCAGAATTGAGTCTCAAAATGGAGTTACTGTGGTTCATTTAAGTCCCATGACCACCTTCTTTCAAAACAGTAAATTAAATAAAATTAAATGAATAAAACATTAAATATATTAATAAATGAATTATTCACATAATTATATTTATTATATTATTTTATATACTATATTTTTATTTATTTATTATTTTTATTACATATTTTTATTATTTTATTATTATATATTATAAATATATTAATATTATTATATATTATTCTATTTTATATAATATAAATATAAATAAATAAATATATATTAATTGTGTGAATAAAACTAATTAAAATAAATTAAACATATTGATATATAAATAAAATGAAATAAAAATAAAAATAAAACAAACTAGTGTATATTAATAAATAAAATGAAATAAATACAAAATTAAATATAAACATTAATAAATAAAATAAAAAATTAAGATCTGATAATTTAGCACATTTGTTTCATATTACAGGTGAAGAAACTAAAACACAGAGCAAGTGGAAGAATTTCTTCAGGACACATAGAAAATAAATGGTACTTGAACCCAAGATCCCAGATTGCAAGTCCAGTGCTCTTTCCATGGTGCCATCATAATATCCTTTACTGTTCTTATACTTACACATCATCTCTCCTTCATTCCTCTGCAATATGATGAAATGACTTTGCTCCTTACCAAGGCTCATCCCTCTATTTGTTCAAGTGATTTTGTTCCATCCCATCTCCTCCAATAGAGTGTCTCCTTTATCATCCCTACTCATTACTTATTTTCAATCTCCCCCTTTTCTGTTGTCTTATTTTCTAGTGCTTACAAATATGTTCTTGTCTCTCAATCCTAAAAAAAAACCCTCACTGACCCTTCCATTCCTGCTAATTATCATTTTATCTTTGCTACCCTTGCTAAATAATTTTTTAGAAAAAGCAGTCTCCAACAGATGCCTCTGCTTTCTCTCCTCTCACTCTTCTCTTAAGCCGGTACAATCTAGCTTCTGACCTTGACATTCCACCAAAAATGCTCTCTCCAAAGTTACTAGGACCTCAGTTTACAAGTCAATCCTCATTCTCCCAGATCTCTTGGCAGCCTTTGTTGAACTATTTTCACTCTTTACTCTTTGATACTCTCTTTTCTCTAGATTTTTGGGCACACCTTTCTC
The DNA here is from genome assembly GCF_016432865.1 of Antechinus flavipes. Taxonomy (NCBI): domain Eukaryota; kingdom Metazoa; phylum Chordata; class Mammalia; order Dasyuromorphia; family Dasyuridae; genus Antechinus; species Antechinus flavipes. The sequence goes on along the minus strand of NC_067399.1, from coordinate 31,191,845 downwards.
TCGTTCTACTTATTTAACTGTCCCTTCTATTTTTCCTTTATTGGATTTTCTTTCAGCTCATTCCTTCAAACCATAAATATTCCTCAGGATTCTGCCCTGAGCTGTATTCTCTTCTCTACTTTACTTCCCTTGGTGATTTCATTAAATTCCATGAGTTTAATTTCATTTCTATGTTGATGATTCTAACATCTCTATCCTGCCCCAAATTTTCTATTGGCCTCTCATCTCACATGTACAACTGCCTTCCAGACATTTCAAACTGGATGTGTAGTAAACAGATTAAATTCAAAATGTTCAAAACAGTTTCCCCTAAACCTTCCCCTACTCCTACTTTCTTTATTATTATAGGAGGCAGCGTCATCCTCCCAGTCTTTCAGGCTCTTCATTTTGGAGTTATGTTATACTCTTCACTACCTCTCCCCCCACCATTTCCAATCTGTTGCCAAGACCTGTTTATTTCTCCTTTGTAGTCATCTCTCATATATACTCCCTCCTCTCCTCTCTCACGGCTACTACTCTAGTAGAAGTCCTCATCACCTTACTCTTATATTATTACATTAGACTGCTGCTGGGTCTGTCTGCTTCAATTCTCTCTCTACTTCAGTTCAGCCTTCCTTCAGCCTCTAAAATGATTTTTCTAAAGCTCAGGTCTTATCATGTCACTTCCCACTTAATAAATTCCAGTGGCTCCCTATTGCCTCTAGGATCAAATACAAAATGCTCTGTTTTGCATTCAAAGTCCTTCATAACCCAGCTTCCTCAAGCCTTTTCAGTGTACTTACACTGGGCTCCCTGACCTTTGGATCTATGATTCTGCTTTGGGACCATTTGATGAACAAAATACTCCATTTCTTGGTTCAGAATATTTTCTCTGGCTCTCCTCTATGTTGAGAATGCTCTCTCTCCTCTCCTCTAACCATAGATCTTTTTGGTTTCCTTTAAGTCCTATATAAAATCCCACCTTTTACAGGAAGTCCTCCCCAATCCCTTTTAATTTCAGTGTCTTCGCTCTGTTAATGATCTAGTTAGCTTTTTATAGCTTAAATTGTACATATTTGTTTGCATGTTGTTTTTCTCATTATATTGTAAATTCTTTGAAGACAGGGATTATCTTTTGCCTCCTTCTGTATCCTTAGTGCTTGGCACAGGTCTGGCACATTTTTGTTGTTCAGTTGTTTCAGTCATATCTGACTTTTTGATTCCATCTTTTTTTTCCCAAAAATACATGTCAATTTTTTTGCAAAAAAAAAAAAATCTGGCAAAAAATAGCATGGTTTGCTATTTTCTTCCCTAGTTCACATTGCAAATGAAGAAACCGAGGCAAAAGGGGTTAGGTGACTTGAATCAGGTCACACAGCTAGTAAATATCTGAGGCTGAAGTTGAATTCAGTTCTTTTTGATTTCAGTCTGGAAACTATATCCAACAACTCCATCTTGCTGCCTTTATAGTAGGTGTTTAATAAATGTTCATTGACTGAAATAACATTGTTGCATGATTCATAATCATGTTATCTTTGATAACACAGAACATAATATAAACATAATTTTTCATTTTGTCAGGAGGAACACCTTTTGGAGGGTCTGTTAATCACTTCATGGTTCTCATGCTGAGATAAAAATGATGAGATCTGGCAACTAATTGGACACATGGAATGAGGCCAAGTGAGTATTTAAGGATAAAGCCAATATTTTGAACCTGGGAGCCTGAAAAAAGAGTGGTGGCTTCAATTGGAATAGGAAAATTTGGAAGAAGGTTGAGTTTGGGCAAAAGACAATGAGTTATTCTGGACTCTCTGCGTTTGAAAGATCTCTAGGCTGGCTAGTTTAAATGTCCAATAGAAAATTGTGTAACTGAAGTTCAGGGGAGAGACTGGGATTTGATATATTTACATTTACATGCCTGTATGTTTCTCTACCTCAGAGTAGAGAAGAGAAGAGAGTCTATCAGGGAATCTTTAAGAACATCGACCCTTATGCAACATGAGGTGATGAAGAAACAGTCAGTAAATAAAAAGAGAACAAGGAGGCAGCAGTGTCTCGAAAGCTGATAGAATAGAGATGATCTCAAGAGGATGGAATGGGATGGGGGTGTTAATAGGATTCAATGAAACATGAAACAGGAATTAAAAAAGGATGGGGAGGTCTTAAGGACCATGCTAGGTGAAGGGGCAGGTCAATTCTCTGAGAGTCTCCACAGCTGTGAATCATAAACTTGAAGGCGTTGCAAAGCGACCTTCGCAGATGTTCCTTGTGGGTCGGGAATGAAATAAATTGGAAGCAAGAGGGAAGAGGAGAGAGGTCAGAGAATGCAACTGCCTCTCAGTCTCCTTGTATTATCATCATCTTCTCATGTGAAGAGATCCATTTTATAGACTGAGTTAGACTTCCAGCAGTCACTGGCAGGTGGCTCCCATCTCATTAAAGAAAGGGAGTAGGGAATAAGCATTTATAGAACACCTACTATATGCCAGGGACAATGCTAAGCACTTCATAAATATTTTCTCATTTGATCATTAGGAGCATTAGGTTTAGCAATCAAGATATTGTCAAATCATTGGCACCTTTGCAATTGAAATTGAGTGAACCAGCTCAGAAGTTATATTGTAGAGATTGAGGAAAGAATAAATAGTGTAGACAGATATTCTTGGAGTTTGGCTTGGAAAATAAGGAGAAGTAGAGAATAATAGCTTGAGGGGATTGTAAGACATAGTAAAAGTTTTTTTTTTTTAAGGACAGAGGAATGGACTTGGATGTGTTTCTGGTGGTATGAAAGGACCCAGTAGAGATCTTACAGATTAGATAAAGAAAAGGGATGATAGAAATTGCTGTATTGGAAAAAAATCCATGTAGGCACACATGTATGGTTTGATCTTGACAAGGAGAAGGGTTTCCTAAATGTCAGAGATGATAAAAAGGAGGAGAGATTGAGGGATGATGGAGATAAAGAGATGACTGAAGAAGAGGAAAATGTTGGAAAATGTTCTTTGTAAGGTAAGAGTTGAGGTCCTTAGGGGAAGAAGGGAATTGGATATATGAAAGCCTTACCTTTTTGAAAGAGAATGTTCAGTGGGGGAGGATGGGGTAAGATTATTGCTATTCATCCTTTGACCAATGACATTATGGGATGATGTCTTGACTTGGGCAAGAATTGGATTTAAGTGAAGAAGAGTTGCACAAAACACAATCTATCTTTGAATCAATGAAGTTCAGTGCAAGACAAAAGTCAGCGCAATTGGCAAAGGTCTGGGATGTGGCCACTGACCTTGGTGTCTTTGAAGTCTAATCAAGCTTTAAGTGCATAGAGTGGGGGAGAAGGTGATATAGGAAATCAATTAAAGAGATATCAAAGTATTGTCTGCCTATAATGGAGGCCCAGTTGATGGTGGATAATATGGATTTACAATCTATTCAACAGAATGTTTATATCAGTGGTTCTCAAACTTTTGTTCTCAGTATCTTCGTATTGTTAAAAAAAACTATCGAGGATCTGTTCAAAGAGTTTTTGTTCACATGGATTATATTGATAGCTATTTACTATATTAGAAATAAAAAAATAATTTTGAATTTGTAGACCCTCTGAAAGGGTTTCAAAGACCCCAACAATTCTTTGGACTACACTTTGAGCACCACTGGATATGAATTCCTTCATTGCTATTTACCAGTAAGATCATGGATTTTATCTTTAATCCAACCCAAATCTTGGTTGTTTTATTTTCCATTGCATGATCCAAATAAGATGTTATAACTAAAGTGTTAAATTGAGTCATAGTCATTTTCTGTCCTTAACGGTCTTCTTTAGCTATGGATCATGACTTCTCAGTTTCTCCCACATATAGAAGTTGTACCTTATCTTAAAGATGTGAGTGGATGACTCACTCACTTAGATTTCTCTAAGTCAAACTAAGCCACATCCTTGATCTTTGATTTTCATTCATATTAACAGGCCGTAGCTAAGTTGTCTGTTTAAAGGAGTTGCCAAATGGTCAGAAAGGAAATGTGTCTTCAAGTGGCCTTCGAAAGTTTTAGCTGTTCCTGGGAGAGTTCTGAATCATGAATCTAGCCGTGTGACTTTTGTTTTCTACCAGGAGATGTCTTTAAGAGCAGCATTATTCAATGTCATGGGCAATTCACTTTTATTGAATCATTTTCTAAAGGATCCCATGTCAGCATCTTAGGAAATTAATCCGAGAAATTCCCCATTTGGGGCTTCAATCTGAGCTCTTATTGGCGGGGACAGATGGGAGTGCCATGTGCCGCAGTTTTAGAGACAAAATGACTCCTGTTATCAGGAAGGTAGGCAGAGATACTGGATGGCAAATGGAGTATAGAATTTGCCTGAAATAAATCAGGTTGAGTTACACAGGAAAAAAACACAATTGATAAAATGTGGTATTCTTTGCAGAGCAGAGTTTAGGAAAGGGAAAAGTGCCTTTTATTTTTGGTTTGTTTAGAAAATCAAGTTAAATAAAATTTCTGTGATTGTTGTCTTGGATTTGGGGTCTGAGACCCTGGTGAGATTCCTGAATTTGCCATTTATTACTTTTGTGATATTTCACTAATCATTTCATGTCTCTGGGTCTCAGTTTCCTCACTTGTAAAATGAGGGATTTACATTAAATATTCTTTAAAGTTTCTTCAGCTCCAAATATGCAACAATGTTATGATCCTATAAACAGAAAGTAGCTCTACCTACCAAGGTTTTAGAGGTTAGGGTAAATTGTGAAGAAGCAGCTAGATGTTGCAGTGGATAAAGCACTGGCCCTTAAGTGAGGAGAACCTGAGTTCAAATCTAAGCTCAGACACCTAACATTTAGCACTACCTGATCCCAATTGCCTTATCCCCCCAAAAAAGTGAAGCTGAAAGTAAGAGAAAAATGTCCTTCATAATAATAATATTTAGCATTTTAAGCTTTGCCAAGTGCTTTATAAATATTATTTCATTTTATCCTCTCAACTATGAAAGGAGATACATGTTTTTATTACTCCCATTTTACAGATAAGGAAAGTAAGGCAGACAAGTTAAATGAATTATCCAGGGTCAAATAGCTAATTAGTCTTCCTGATCCAAGTTCATTACTGTATTCACTGTGCTACCTAGCCACCTTAATTACTATTAGTGCCTTTTAATTACTCTCTCTGCAGTAGTAATGGTGAAGTTGAATTCCCTTTGACCATACCTTTCTTCTTGCATAAGATAGCTCACTTCCTTCTGACACCCATTTTCTTTTGACTTGAATCTGGCAACAGTAATAACTCGCCCTAGCCTGGAGGGAAAAGACCATGTGATTTATATGGAGCCTTCTCTCTGCTCTTTTCGGGATCAGGTAAATATATATTATTTATAGAAACCATTACCACTAGATCCTACCATTCCTCTGCCTTTGGAGCTCCTCGGTCAGAATCAGATCCAGTTCACGAGAACAGTCTTCGTTTCTTGAGCTATTTGCAGTTCTTGTGTTGTTAGCTAGTCACCGGCATCCTCCAATTTTCTCTTCCCTGGCCTGGCACTGAATAAATAGACAGACATGCAAGACAAAACAGTCATAATTTATTATGGATTTTATGTGAAGCAAAGTCAGGAAATCGAAACATCCTAAAGAAACAAGAAAAGAGATAGAAGGACTTATTAACAAACAGACATGGGGAGGGAAAGGAAGAGAGATTCAAACCTTTTAGAGCTTTCTTCAGTTTTTAAAGGGCCAATCACCACTGAAAAGTAAAGTTTGGGTTCTTCATTTCCTAGAGCAGAAGTTTTTTAGTGCTTGCAAAATCATTTCCTTCTTAGTGATTTTTAAGAAATGAAAACATCTGCAGGAATAAGAGAAATATGTAATTAAATATAGCAAGTTAATTTTTAAATTGTTTGATTAAACTTAGTTGCTTTGAAGTTTCCTTTCAAAGCATCCCAAGCCATCACCACTCCTTTGTCTTTGACCTTTGCCTTGCCATTGCCACTGGTCACTTTGCATAGCTCTACCTTGAAGTTTCAGAGGCCAGCTTGAAATATGAGATTCCTTTTTTTTTCTTTTTGGCTAAGGCAATTGGGGTTAAGTGACTTGCCCAGGGTCACATAGCTAGAAGTGTTAAGTGTCTGAGATCAAATTTGAACTCAGGTCCTCCTGACTTCAGAGTTGGTGCTCTATGCACTGCCCACCTAACTGGCAGTTCCCATTTTTGAAGTACACATTTCAAGACACCTTCAAGGACCTCTTAGGCATGCTGCCTAACACTCTCCTCTTAGCTCTGTCTCTGCTGCCTCCCTTCCCTTCAGTTCTTTCACAGATGCCTATTTTTGCAGAGTGATTGAAAAGCTCCCTCCATTATGTGGAGTCCATCTCCTATCTCAAAGACAAGGAGGGTTGTAGCCTTTCACAAAGCATAAAAATAATAGTTAGCATTTATATAGCACTCTAACATTTGCAAAGCACTTAACAAGTTAACACATTGGATCCTCGTGGCAATCTTGTGAGGTAGGTGCTATTATTAACCCCTTTCTATAGGTAGGAAACGAAAGCAGATTGTGGTTACAATTGCTTTACCCAGAGTCATATCTTCTCGAACTCAAATCTTCTTGACCTTAGGTTCTCTTTTATCTTCTCTTTGACATTTTGATGCTTCTGAATACAATCCTAAGATACCTGGTAAAGATTGCAAAATGATTTCCTCTATACTATAAGGAAATCAGTCCCAAACACATCCTAATGAAAAATTCTCAAACTTTCTGAATTTCTTGTTATAATCCTATGAGTTTATCTCATGTTGGAAGCTGATTGTACAAACAAAACAAGTTTTGTTTGGCTTTTGTTGTTGTTTGACCTTCATTTTCAACAAAGATCGATGACATTGTGAGAGTCATATCATGACTTGTACGTGAATTAGATTTAAGTGACATAGAACAATGATTTTGACTGCCACGGGTGTCAGTGGCAAGTCAAAGGTCAAGATGACTTGGTGATGGCCCAGGATGCTGTGGATAACCTTAGCTTTTCTAAATCAAAGTCATTTTCCATGCCTCGGTTTGTCTGAGACCTGGAAAGAGCATTTCAAAGTAGCTAAGTTTAACCAAATCCATTGGTTATCTTTAAAAATGAACCTGTTTTATTTAATCACAAATTCCTCTTATTTCTGTAGATATTTTCATTTTAAAAATCATTAGAGAAGTAGTTAATTATGCACTAAAGAATCTTGATGCTAGCCCCTAGGACCCTTGCCTATTCACACTAATTTTTTCAGAAATTCATTCCTATTTAATAAAATGGACAATGACTCATCCAGAGTCACACAGTGTTCAGGGGCAGAAATTATTTGGAGTTCATCATGTTGCATTTCTAAATGTAACATCACTTGGAATCAAAAACCCAGTAAAAAGGAAAGTGAATGATAACAAATAGATGATCAAAGAATCCTGATAATATCTATTCTCACTATGGATTGAAACTCATTTATTTAAGTATAGATAGCTACAAATAATTTCTCATTGTTTTTCATTGATATTGAGAGGCTGTGTGGTATATTAAATAGAATGCTGGACTTGGAGTCAGATAGGCCTCCATTTGAATCTGGTGTCTGACAGTAGCTGTTTGATGCTGGGAAATCACTTGCCTTTCTTAAGCCTCCCACTTTCTTAGGTTTTAGCCATTGTCTTAGATGGTTTGTATGTGCTGATGAAATCATATATTCTTCACATGTTCCCATATTAATCTTTAATGTAGTTTGGGATGAATTATTTTTATTAGATAAACAGAGAATGGGAAGATTTTATTAGACAATTTACTCCAATTGACCACCTCTTTACGCACAACTGACTGAAAAAAACTACACAATTTAAGATCTCATTGTGTTTATTATATATTGATTTTTAAAAAATTTAAAACAATATAATCCTGAAGACTATTCTTAAACAAATCAGATCTAGTACCAAGTTAACCCGGTTCAATGTATCCTGTGAGTGTTAACATTATGTGACAAGTTATTATAAAGGTGTGTATTTTTCAGACGTGTTCGTGATTGTTGTGGAAGATTTTATGCTCAATATTCAGAAAAAAGAAGATTCTCAGTCTAATTAAAACATTTTCCAATGTTGTTCTATATAGATGACATTGTATTGTTTTCTTTTCAAGCCCCAGAACTCTATAAAAAAACAACAACAACTCTATATTACAAAACTGTAATGGGCTGAGGCTTGAGTTGAAGCACGTGAGGCTAAATAGTAATCGGACCATACTCTATTAATATATAAGCTTGGAGAAAGAATGGCCCCTGCCCCACTCTTTGTGCAAGTCCTGATGTGTTGTATAGGAAATGACGATTTTGGTGGGTGGAGGCAGGGGAGTGGAAAGGGAAGGGGAAGGAGAGACTGCTGGCTGGCATCTTGACACAGCTGCTCACATTGCTATTGTGTCATCCCTTCATCTCCGATCCCCCTCTGCTAGCTGGCTTCCTGTCGCAGCTGCCCATATTGCTATCGCAATCCTTCTTGCCCATATTGCTTCCCCCATCACTTCTACTGAGAATAAAGATTGAAGATTTTCCCTTAACCTGAATTGCTGATTCTGGATGATTTTAAATATGCGGTCATCACATAAAAGCTCCTCAGTGAAATACATAGCAATTTTAAAAGAGATTTATCTATTTACTCCAGGAAAACAAAGTGGATGACAAGTGATAGTGCGACTAATGTCAATTAAGAAGTATTTATCAAATGCCTATTATGCCCTAGGTACGGTGATAGGTTCTATGACTATAGCCAACTGGTTTATTGATGAATATAGGGCATACATATATAAGTATAAAGGTTATGGAAGGGGATAGAACCTGTGATTTCACTGATAAAAGGAATTCACTGGTGAGGAAAATCCCACAGCACTTTTCTCACATCACTTTTTCTGAAACTTCAACTTAGAGAATGCTGGGTAGGAGCACTTTGGATTAAGAGATTCTAAGTGGCACAATGAGCATATTTTAGAAGTAAGATTTGAACCGAAGGCTTTCTGGCTTTGAAAATATCAATTGTTTTGTCATGTTTCTTCTTAAAAAAATCAAATGATATAAGTAAAACTTAAAGTGAGAGGGATCTGGTTTCTTAAGGACAGCAAATGCCTAGATCAGGAAAATCCCCCTATTAATGCAGATAGGCACTTTCTTTATGATTTAGAGTCTTGGAAAGTTACTTAGAGTAATGAGCAGTTTAGTGACTTGCCTAGGGTCACATAACAAGTATATGTCAAGTCTAGGATTTGAATTCTTGTCTTCTGGACCTTGAGGTGGGTTTCCTATCTGTTCCACAGTTTATTTAGAAAGCTGTTTTACACAGATCCTGGAGTCAGAAGGACCTGAGTTCAAAATCTGACCTCAGACATTTACTAGTTTGTGTGACCCTAGACGAGTTACATCACCCTGATTATTCCTCCCCACACAAAAAAAAGAAAAGAAGAAAAGTGTTTTATTCCCTGTTTATTTTATCATAATTCAAACAATTATACATTAAGTTTCCCCTACAATGTATGAAATGCACAGAGAGATAAAATAAAATGCTCATTTGGAGGAAAAACTAGCATTTGTTCCACTCTGTGTCACCCCAGACATAAAAGCAGTACATTTGAGCCCGGAGGACAGAAAGACAACAGCTTCTGGCAATGATTCCAGCCAGGACTCTAGGCTCTTTTCTGATCTCATCAGAAAAAAATAAGGAGATGCACAGGCTCTGTATTGATGCATCACAAACACATGTTTAGATTGTGGCTACTGAGCTGAGTCTGTTTGAAGAAGAGCAAACAAACAAACAAAAAAACCCAAATAAAAACAAAAACTGTGAGACCTCTCAATACAACTATGAAGTTCTAGGAAATCTATTTCACTGCATGCCCTTGTGTTTTGACTTGGCTAAATTCTATGCAGTCCTATAGAAAATATGTGCTATAAGTTACTAGAATACACAGGAAGCCTGGATGACAAAAACTGTCACAAATAGGGATAGATGTGTCCTTGATAACACCCCTTCCTTCTTTCATATGTACCTGACATAGAGATTTTGGGAACCTAGTAGTCACTAGCCATAGGACTCTGCAATTATAAATCCCAAAGGCTCCTCATCCCATGTTGAAGCACAGGAGTTTCTTTAGAAAAGCCCATTTATCCCGAAAACTATTTTACAGGTACCTGCATGATATGTCCAACAAACACCTGTTTCTTTCTCCCTCTTGCACACAGATATTCAGGACTACCTTTGCCAAGCTCTTTAGTTCTCTAGTTCCTCTATCTTCCATTTTATTGGAAAGATTGGCTTTTCACTGTTCCAAGTCTGCAGACTTTCTGACATTTTCTGTTTTTCATTGTATAGCCTGCTAAGCCTCCTCTTGTCTCTGTTCTTAAATGTTCTCCAAGATCCAAGCTCTACAAATAGCTGTCTATTCACATGGCTAGTCTTTTTTACAGCTTTCTGCCCTCCAGCTCTTCTTCTATACAGAAATGTTCATATAAAAGATGGACTAACTCCCAGAGAGTTTGCACGTCTTCATAAAGAAATATCATGTACTAAATGATGAGAATTAAAATGCCAGTTCCTGTACCCAAGTTACACAGCTTCTTTCTTCCCAAAGATTCAAATCACTTTTACTCCATTTAAATACATTAAAGCATCAATTTTTTATCCTTTCACAAGAAAGTGGAAAAATCATACTAATTTTTTTCATTATTTAAATCTGCCACTAGACATATACTTTGCTGTAATGTATGCTTTTGTAGCAATATCAAAAAATGCCCAGACTCTTGAACAGAGAAAATAAATGGAAATTTGTGATTTAGGACAGAGAATAAAAATCTGGAGCTAAAACATATTAAACATAGAAAGACTCACTAAAGTTCCAGAGGAGAAAATATTCCTGATTTTTTTTTTCTTGGATACCACTCAAATTCAATTTGGGAAATTTTAGAATCTCATAAAGGTAGGAACAATCTAGCAGAGGATCTGAATGCCAAAAGAAATAGAATCAGTTTGGGCCATTAAAATGGAAAATCAGTGGGTAATTTACCAAGGATGAAGACATTATGAGGATGGTCTTTGAATTTAACTCAAAACGATTCTTCTTGGAAGCTGTTAACAGTATCTCATAATTGCATGCATCTTTTTTTTTAAATCATGTCCCATACAGAAAAGTTGATCAATTTCTGTCTGCATTTCTTTTTTTCTCTTTCCCTTTGAGGAAATTGCAAATGTGCACATTAGGAAGTGAGGGAAAGCATGAAATGATTGCTCAAGGATGAATGATAATTATTTTTAAAGATACTCTTTTCCAAATGGTAAATCATGATCTGCTAGAGCTCTCTTAACAAAAGAACCTTTTCTCTGCAGAATTTTTGACCACTTCTATCTTCTATATTATTGCATTTTCCCTCTGGATGGCAAATGTCTCTTTTAGACTCAATAATCTCTTAGTTTGGTTTGATTCATATTGATCAGATGATAAGATTTACTTAACCTCTCCTATGTGCCAGGAATTGTGCTCAGTTCTGGGGATACAAAAAGAAAAAATCATATGGTTTCTGCCTTCAAAGAGTTACATTCTCCTGGGGAAAATGGCATAACATTAAGTGAATATAAAACAGATCCAAAAGAATTTTCAGGAGGTTACATTAAAAGCTATAGAGGAGATCAGGACAAACTTTGGGTGGGTGGAGTTACTTGAGCCGAGTCTTGAAGTGAGGTAGAGAATCCAAGAGATGGGGGAGAGAAGAGAGAGCATTCTGGGAATGGGGAACAGGAAAGCAGAGGCACAGAGATGAGAGGTGTATATGATACATGGGGAACAGTGAATTGGTCCATTGGGTTGGACCATTAATGTCGTGAAGAGAAATGATAAGTATTTGAAACACATTGAGGACACTGAATGCTCTGAAGATCATGTTGCAGTGTTTGGTGAAATAAGATTGGCATGATAAGCATGTATGTGCATGTGTGAATTATCACATGTTGGGTAGGTGTGTGAATCTGATTTTGTGACATTGAATTAATTCATTCCTTTGACCTAGTTACACATTTCCTTTCAGCATTTACAAAGAATGTTCATTAGAGACTCGGCTGTTGACGGTTTGGACCAGATGTTTAAATCAATTGAGTGGGAATCGGCCATCGAGGCATTCTGTGACTAACTTAATAAAATTAGTTTTAAAAAAAAATCTCCCTTTGCTCAGCTAGTCAAAGAAAGACAAAGTCACAATTTCTTGGTGATGTCTTTTAGGCTATGGCACGTTCAAGCATTCTGCATTTTCATAGATTGTTTATGAGTTTGGAAGAAATCAAAATCTCTCAAGAGTGGTGGAAGCACAGTGAGCCAAATCAATTTGAAACAAAAAGTGTCTTCTGACTGCTGGGCTCCACAGTGATCTTCCAACATGAAGAATCATTTCCCTGGACTAGAAATAAACTCCTATTTGGCAGAGCTGTTTCCTCTTCCCTTTCTGATAGCCAGGGCCTCTCTCTAAGATGATCTGCTTTTTGACTCAAATATATTTTCTGTTTACAGTTATTTGTGTATTGTCTATTCATTATTCACTTCCTATTCTAATATTCATCTCCCGTGCCTGGAATACACTTCCTTCTTACCTCCTTTCATGTTGTGTGGAATAGAGAGATAAGGTGAAGAACTTACAGGAATGTGTGAATTCTTTTTCTGTATTTTATTTTCATTATTTCCGTGTTTCCCCTATGATCTGCATAATATGTGCAGGCCCATATTGAGCCTTGACCAGCTATAACCATATTTACTTAACCTGAGCTGAGGACCTTTATCAGTATTTGACATTTATTGATATTTAGTCTATTAGCTTGTCCACTGTCTGGTTGATTATCTAAAGCCTTTAAGGCTTGATTTTCTGTTTCCTAGAAATCAGGTGATTCTGGGGAAACAGAAACCTTCCATTCCAATCTCTCTGGATAGCAACAACCAATTAGATGCCTCCCCCTCCTTCTCAATGCTCTCTTACTTGTGATGTAATCTCTTGTAGAAAAGCTGTGTATCTTTACTACTTCTTTAGCCCTCCTACCGCAAGCTTTCTCTTTCCCTTATCTTGTGGTAAGACTGCTCATCCTCATAAGGATTAATAAACAACCTTTTTGCTTTCTACTTTGAGTGATCTCTGAGTAGTCATTTTGGGTATGAGTCTTCTACATCCCATACAACCTCCTAGAATCTCTCTTTTTTTAAGAGGCAGCCCAGGCGTTATGTTCTGCATGGTGTTTCCCCTCAGCCCTGCAGCTATTAGTGCTCTTTCTCCCAAACTACCTTCTATTTAACTATTTGGCATATATTTGTATTTATTGACATATTTATGCTGCATATATTTTTACATATACTCACCTTCTCCACTAGAATGCAAACTCTTTGAGAGTAGGGCTGGTCTCATTCTTTGTACAGTATCCCTAGGACCTAGATAGGGGGTGCTTGTTGAGGGATTATTTGATCAAAGCATATGAATTATCAAGTCAACTTCTGTGTGTATATCTCGAATAAACCCTTTGCTTAAGGGAAGCACCTTCCTTTTCCAAAGGAGAGCAGCAGATGTTGCCAAAAGGCATCAAATGTACATACTCATCGATAAGTTCCTGAGTCCCTGAAGCTCTGTATGTATTTGCATCAGCTCTGCCATGTTCATCTCCCCCATGATATGCTAACTGCAATAATATTGTTCAAGCCTCATTCTGGAGCTTTGAATAACACTGTGGGAAGATCCCAGATGGGTCACAGACACTGCTCCAATCCAATTGTCCCCTCCTGGTTATCCTTCCCCGTTTAACTACCCAAATGTCATTCCTATACACTGGTGTCTTCCAGAATGCTTCTCTCTAGTCCAAGTCTGTTTGGCATTTCACTGTGATGCATTAAAAATCAAAGGCTAAATTATGCACTCTGCTTTCTCTTGATAGAAACGAATTTTTTGCAAAGGGCTTAAAATAACTGAAAAGTAAGTTTTATTGTTAGAACAGAAAGGAATGGAGAGGAAGCAATTGGTGATGATTTCTCCTTTATTGTATCTCTTGCTACCAAAGAGGTGAATTGTTAAGTTCCTTCTCCTTAGTTTCCCCCCACATATTTTGAACCGCATTGCTTGATTTCTCTAATTCATTTACTCCCTTTGGAAATGTGTGTGTGTTATATTTAGCTTCTTTAGTCTTGCTCTTTCCTTATGAAAAATAGCTTTTTCAAAAATGGAAAAATGAAAGTTGGTTTTTTTATTTTTTATTTTTTTTTACCAAAGGAGACTTTTCAAAGCTTTTTTTGGAGAGAATATTCTTCAGCGAACTCTTAACATCCTTAGATACATTTTTCAAAATAAGTGATTATTTGAATTAATTCAATTAACATATCAAGTATTTTGGGGGGCAGAAATCAAAGTTTTTGTGATAAATTGGTTGTCCCCAAATTTTTAGTATAGTTTTCTGATACTAAAATCTTGAAAGATAAATCAAAACTTTTGGGATATACTGCATTTATTTCAAATAATTTTTCAGAAGGGTTGACCTCAGGATGTATTTTTATAATTCAACAATTGAATTCAGAAAGAATTTATCAGGCACCTATTATGTACAAATCTGAGCAGCTAGGTGGTACAATGGATAGAATGTTGGAGTCAGGAAGACTTCTTTTTTTTAATTCAAATTCAGACTCAGACACTTATTTGATGTATGACCCTGGGGAAGTCATTTCACTCTGCCTCAATTTCCTTATTTGTAAAATGAGCTGGAGAAGGAAATAGAAAATCACTCCAATATCTTTGCCAAGAAAACCTCAAATTCGACTATGAAAAGTTAGACACAAAGAACAATTGAAAACTAAATCACGGTAGCAGTTACTTTAGATACACACACAAAAGTAAAACATTTTTTAACCTCAAGGTACATTTCTTTTACTCAATAAGGCATGTACTAAAGTGAGTAAATTGAAAGTATGTGTAAAATATGGTAATTTCAAAAGAAAGAGAGAATAATTAGGAGGATGAGAAAAGGTTTTACTTAAGAACTGAGCTCCTACAACTGAGCTGTGCTTTGAAGAAAAAAAAATTTTGAGGGCTACCTGTGAGGACATGGTGTATTTCAGATTTTTGTACAATGGCAAGGAGATTAGAGCTAGAAGGTCATTCGGGGAGGGGGCATGGTCAGGATGGTTGGAATGGGAAGTGTGAAATATATGTAAATGAGAATCTCATGGAAAGTCATGAGCATTAAAATTATAAGTAGCTTCCATTTGGTCTTAGAAGCAATAAGGATTCATGAACAATTTTAGTATGGGCCAAGGATGTTATAGTTATATCAACAAATAAAGAAAGATAAGAACACCAAGAATAAGATGTTAGAAAATGTCTAATTGAAGGCAATACTCATATGGTTTATTTTATTGAATTGATTGATCATCTCAATAAACTAGTTTGGTTCTCTTTGGGCTGCATCCTTAAATTTCCCATCTGGCCCAACCAATTAGTTTAGTCAATATCATTGAAATACCTTATACTAACACTAGTGCCAATATTATAGCATGTCAAAGTGTGAGCTAATTTAGTTGAGAGAATAACTGAGGGGAGAAGAAATTGTATAGACTGAAGAACCAACTCAAAACAACTTGGCACCGAGTGTATATAAGGGACCATACTAAGGACCTGGGATAAAAAGATAAAATTGATTATGAGACATTTATAAATATAAACCAACTGGAAAGAAACCAATGTGTTATCCAATTAGAACACTAGTTAGTATTGGTTAGTTTCAAAACACTTGAACGAACATACTAGTCACTATGCTAGGCACCAGGGATATAAAAATGAAATTGAAAAAAAAATAGTTCCTGCTCTTCAGGAACTTACTTTCTATTGGAGGACATATTTTTAAAATGAGTGATCATTTGAATAAATACAGTAAATGTTTTCAGCTTATTTTTTAGTCATTTTATAGATGTTTATAGATTTAGAGGTGTCTGAGAATGTTAGTGTTCACTTAATCTAATCTCAGTTTTATAGATGAAGAATTGGATACTCAAGGAACTTTTGGATTGCTCAATTTTACACAGGTAACCATGAAAGAAGTAGGAGTTGAGTTGAGATCCCATCCAATGTAATTTTCTCTTTACTGAATTGCTTTTTAAAGAAACTTCAACTTCAATAAAATATTTTAGTTACCACAATCGATATAATGTCCTGGAAGAAGTAAAAACAGATCCTTGTCAGTTTTTAGAAATGAAGCTTAAAAAACCAACTTAAGTTCCCCTTTCTGGCCCAAATGGGTACTTGCTGTGTTTAGAAGTGAGAGATTATGGACAATACAGGTTATCAAGAGGGTTCCTATAGATTGGGTTTGATTGGGCTTGGTCTGATCCAGTATGGCAACAATATTTGTGACATTACATGGTTTCATGTGTTTAGAGTCCTTAGCTCCAGTTTTCTTGTCTGGACTTCCTCCTCATTACTCCCTTTATACTTTTGGTATCTTGCAGAAATGGTACAATTTGCTATTGCATGAACTTAGTTCTTCATTTCTAGTTCCTTTTGTATATATTGTTCCTCATCCTTGTATAATCAAAATTATGCAGTTTCTGTTAACTTATGTGAGCTCTTTAGTATTTTTAGGGTGATCACAATCATAGCTAACTTTGAGAAATAAAATAAAATAAAAACAAAACAAAAATAGGGCCAACAGCTGTCATAAGCAAAAACTTCCTTTATTCTATTGGAGAAGAAAAAGAAGATACTTTTACCAGGGCTTCCTCTAGGATACTTGTTTTAATGAGACCGAATCTCATACATATATCAATGGTCATATAGTAAGATCTAGCCCTGACAAAAAGGGAAAATAGCAGCAAGGAAAGAAATTAATTCATAACTTCATAACTGGAACAGTGTTCTACAGGTACTTGTTTGAGTTCAGGGACCTCTTTGGACAACTGTGAGACAATTCTGGGATTTTGTTGTGACTGAGTTCAGTCAGAGAGTGAGTGAAAAAATTGTTATTATGCCAAACTCGGGGCACAGCTTGCTTGGTGGGTCTTAGATCTGGCAAATAGGGTCTATCGTAAAAATAAAAAGAGACATGTAAAAATAGAGGAGTGGTCTTGGCATGGAGATTCTGACACCTGTAATGCACACCATTCTGACCTTACCTCTTAATACCTAGCCCTGGCATCCTTCCTGGTTCAGTTTAAATGTTGCCTTCTTTAGGAAGCCTCTCTATCTCTGCCTGCCTCTGTTTTTATCTCTTTTTCTTCCTCTCTGTCTGATTGGATCTTTCTGTCTCTGTCTCTTAGTATTTCCTCCCTCTCTCCCTCCTTCCTTCCTTCCCTCCCTTCGTTCCCTCCTTCCCTCCTTTCCTCCCTCCCTTCTTCTCTCCTCCCTCCCTTTCTCCCTCCCTCCCTCCTTCCCTCTCTTCCTCCCTCCCTCTTTCTTTCCCTTCCTTCCTTCCTTCCTTCCTTCTTTTCTTCCTTCCTCCTTTCCTCCCTCCCTCTCTCCTTCCTTCCTTCCTTCCTCCCTTCTTCCTTCCTCCCTCCCTTCCTCCCTTCCTCCCTCCCTCTCTCCTTCCTTCCTTCCTTCCTTCCCTCCTTCCTTCTTTCTTTTCTTCCTTCCTTCCTCCCTTCTTCCTTCCTTTCTTCCCTCTCTCCCCCTTCCCCCTCCCCCCTCCCGTTACTGGCTCTTTCCCATCATCATTTTCTTTGTCTGTCTCTATCTCATTGCCTCTGTATCTCTGTCTCTCTGCCTTAGTATCTATCTTTCTGTCTTTGTCTCTACCAACATACTCCCTCATTTTATTTTGTTTTTCTTGAGAAGAACATAATCATCTCGAAGGCAGGAGCTACTGCATTTTATCTTTCTATCTCATGGTTCCTTATACATACTAGGTGACAAATTGTATTAAATTTGTTCTTCAGACAGCCAGAATTGATATAATTTCTTATCCTTCCATTTTTCCCTCAACTAATTTAGCTCAGACTTTGACTTTTGCTAATGAACAAGCAACCTGAGTCTTGAAGAGCTTTTCTCTGTGTCTCGTTATTATTAATGTGCAGATATTTTTAGTTTTCACTCAGGCACTAAATCATCTCACTGCCTTTCAGCATTGCCAGTCCAAGCTTTAGTTCTGCTCGTCACAGTAGAATGCCTCCTGTGCCCTTTGTGGTTTTCTTTTGTGGTCATTCTGCTGCTGAGTTAGAAATAGAGAGGGATTATTACTTTCTTAAACTCTTCATCTTTCTGTCTTTCTTTGTCTCTTTCTCCTCCTCTGTCCTTTTTTCTGTTTCTGTCTATCTGCTCCTAAATTCACCTGCATCTGTATGTGTGGACACGTGCCTTTTCTGTTTTATGAGAGGAATATTGAATAGCAGGGAGACTTTTCTTTCCAAAACAATTCCTTGGAGACATCAGTGGGATTTTTGTGGCAGTGGCTGCAGGAGAGAGAGCTCACTCACCTGACAGATATTATCCCTATTGACAGGGTTAGCTGTCCAGAGGCAAGAAAACTTTGGAACATCATGATAATTTTTTTTGACTTTGTTTAGAACCTTTGTTTCTTTCTTTTCTCTTCTTCCTTCCTTTCCTCCTCTTTTCTTTCCTCTCTGTTTTCTTTCCTTTCTTCCATCTATCCATCCTTCTTTTTCTTCTCTCTCTCTCTCCCTTCCTTCCCCCCCCCCAATCTTCCTATTCCTTTCTATTTCCTTTCTCATATTGATAGAATCTAAACCAAAACAGAGAATATACCTAATGGCTCTATGTAGCGCTATTTAGATCTACTATAAATCTGAAATTAGGGAAAGAGGATGCGTTATAATGACCCCTAACTAATAGGAGAACCCAAATCAAATGTTTGTTGATGAATCATTCCTAAAAGAGCTAAGGGTTCAAGGCTTTTTTTTTTCATGGACATAGGGCAGTAAGGACTAAGAAAGGCTAGACCAGCTAGAGTCCAGGTGAAACAGCAGAAAACTCTGAATAGCTGAAGTCCTTCCATCTACAAATATATCTTCAGTGGGAAGGTCCTGGCCCTCTTCTCTTCATTGTCTATACTATTTCACTTGGTGATCTTACCAGCTCCTATGGATTTAATTACTATCCATACCAATCTGATGATTCTCCATTAATCTTTTTTTGTGCCAAAGCCTCTGCTGATCTCCAGTCTCCTATTTCCATCTGCCTTTTGGACATCTTGAATTGGATGCCCAGTACATGTCTTAAACATATGTCTATCCCCTCTAAAATAATTTTCCTTCCCCATTTCTATTACTATAGAGTGCAATACCATATTCCCAGCCTCTCAGAATGAACAGACTACAAGTCATCCTGGATTCCTCCCTATCCTCTCACCTCCCACCAGTAATCTGTTACCAAAGCCTCTTGATTTTACCTTTGGAACACCTCTCAAATATACCCTTTTCTTTCTGTTGACAGTTGCCACCATTCTGGTGAAGGTCTTCATCTCCTGCTGTTGTGTCTGTCTGCCTTTCCCACATCTCCTCCCTCTCCAATCCATCTTCCATTAAACCATTAAAATGATTCTCCTAAAGCACAGAGTCTTCCTTCCCACCCCTTCGACTCAGTAAATTCCACTGGTTTTCTGTGTCTCCAGAGTCCTTCATGACCCATACACCTCCTACTTTTCTACATCTTACATCTTTCTCTCCAAACCCATTCTCTTTATACAGTGACATTAGCAGCCTGGGTTTCCAGGAACAAAACTCTCCATCTCTTGGCCAAAGGCATTTTTTTGGCTACTCCCCATGTGTGGAATGCTCTTGCTCCTTAACTGCACTGTGTTAGCTTGTAGGGCCACGAAAATAAAAGCAAAGTGGTTCCTGGTCTCAAAGACCTCGTTTTCATGGGATGAAAGGGCATGAATAGCTATAAGCAAGTACAATATATACCAAGTAGTCTGAGAGCAAAGAGAATTAGGGGAATCACAAATATCTTATTATGAGGCATCCTGAGCTCTCTTGAAGGGAATTTAGTATTCCCAGAGGTTGAGGAATAGAAGAAGAGCATCCTATAGAAGAAAATGGACATTAAAAAGCACCTACTATGTACCAGTCACTGTGCTAAGCACGTTACAAAGGTTAACTTTTTTGATCCTCTGAACAACTTTGCAAAGTAGGTACTATTTGTTATCCCCTTTTTATGGTTGAGGAAATGAGGAAGGTATGGGTAACTGACTGGCTTAGGATACCCAGTTAGGGAATCCATGAAGCCAGATTTGAACTCTAGTTTTTCTGACTCCAGATCAGCACTCTATTCACTAGGCCATAGACATGGAGGATTTGTCTAGGAGACCATAGGCTAGTTGACAGGAAATTAGAATGTATTGGGGTGGGGGAGTAATATGAAATTATATTAGTTCAAGAGTTTTCAGCTTTTTTCATGGCTCTTTTTTGACAATGTATGTGGGAAACTTATCACCCTTTTATAGAATAATGTTATTAAATGCAAAATATAAAATATATAGAGTTACAAAGAAATCCAATTATATTGAAATGAGGTTATCTACTTTTCTTTGTCAAGTTAGAAAACTTCCCCCCATGAAATCTATCCTTGAACCCTTGGAAGGTCTGTGGAGCTCAGATTTTTTAAAAA